>NC_036251.1:17281951-17290719 GCF_002742605.1 Olea europaea var. sylvestris
AAAATAAATGTAATCAAACACATCCTAACTTTTATAAAAATCTGCTAAAAATTTAAATTTTATTTAAACCAAACAAGCCGATAGTACTCAATAGTCATTTTACCTTGAGTTCTCTATACATAATCTCACCTACTAAGCAATCCAACAAATTTTCATGCTTGAGTGATACAAACAACTCCAATAACCGCCTCCTGAAGCCAAAATAGGGTGTGTCGGACTACCCAAAAACTTAAATCATGAAGTTTACATAGAGATGGTTTTCTTACTTGCATAATGATGACTCGGTAGAAGGATACATAGCACCTTTTGCAGAGGTTCCCTGCTTCCTACCAGTTGTTCCAAGGATAACTTCATGCAAGCCGGACCTATTCCAGCAAATTGAATACCTGCATATATAAGGATAACAGAACTTCAGAGAAGACATCTTATTATAATATGCTAATCTTCACAAATGGTCATATTAAACAAAGCCCACCCGCAAGTTAAGGTTGTTAGAGCAGTCTCAGAGTGTTGGAACTCCTTGGGTGGTATTGGAGATACCAAAAAGAGTGGCTGTAAAATGCCGAAAAAAAAGGAAAAAAGAAAAAAGGACAATTTGTTCAGATGGATCAGCATTATGTTACATGGCCAAAGTGCACGGAGCTAATCAGCAAATTACAACCTTATTAACATGAAAAGGGTTAATTAATTCTTTTGACAATGGCAGAATTCGATCGTATAAAGATCTTCTCAGTTGATCAACCATTAGAAAATCTTCAGAACCATAATGGGACCGACCAGTGGTTATAGAAGAAATGTAAACTGGTTCCAGGAAATACGAAAGCAGAGATCCTGCATAGAAAGAAAGAATTCATGTCAGACAATCTATAGAACATATTTCATCAAAAAAGTTCACAATAGAATTAATTTTTTTTTATATGAAATTGTGAATTAGGGACTTATGCACAAAATGATAATTGATATTTGACAAGTTAACAATTCCATTTTCACATACAAAGCGAACCAGCACAGACGATGTAAGTCTTAATACATGTAACAGAAAAATATGGGGACCAGGAGTGTTCATGGAGTTTTAAAGATGATCACAGTAAAAGAAAAGATTAACTTGTTTTGCATTAAGACATTCAACTCATGAATTCACCAGATTTAGCAAAATTTCAGGCTGTGCTATTCAGCAACAATCTTCATATGGTTTACTTATTTGCTCATAATTTGATGATCATAATAACCAGTTAAAGCTTAAGGTAACCAGAGAATTGTTATAGCCTCTAAAGTACCCAGATGGTCCAGGATCAAAGGTGAAACGAAATTCTAGACATGCTCGAAAGCTATCTATGATAGGTTACAGCGATAAATATTTTCCGTTTGTTCAAGGAAAGGATTAAAGCATGTTATAGAGAGAACTTAAGGAACCTTGAACCCCAACAACATTCCAGCGAGCAATCTTGTCAGAGCAGCTCACCGATAAAGTTGTATCTCCTCGACCAGGCTTCCTCTTTCTCTTTGTCACATATTATAGGTGAATCTACACATAATGTCAATACATTCAAAATTCTTTGGTAACCAATTATAGCCTTTGTTTGGTCCCATTTCTTAAAACTCTTTTTTCCCCAAATTTATTTTTAACCACATATTTACCCACAACTTTCATCAACTTTTCAATCATACATTTCACTAAGAGCGTATTTGACTAGCATAAAATATAACATCTAAAAAAGAAAATATTTTCCTTGTTTTGAGGAAAACAAAAACCACCTCCCCCTAAAGAAAATATTTTCCTTAAAAACAAAGAAAATTAGATATATTTTCAAAAGTTGGAAAAAAAAAAAGAAAATCAATGGAAAAAAATAACAATCAAACACTCAAAGTAGAAATTTGGATGGAAAACTGATATTTTTCATGGAAAATAAATGTAATCAAACACATCCTAACTTTTATAAAAATCTGCTAAAAATTTAAATTTTATTTAAACCAAACAAGCCGATAGTACTCAATAGTCATTTTACCTTGAGTTCTCTATACATAATCTCACCTACTAAGCAATCCAACAAATTTTCATGCTTGAGTGATACAAACAACTCCAATAACCGCCTCCTGAAGCCAAAATAGGGTGTGTCGGACTACCCAAAAACTTAAATCATGAAGTTTACATAGAGATGGTTTTCTTACTTGCATAATGATGACTCGGTAGAAGGATACATAGCACCTTTTGCAGAGGTTCCCTGCTTCCTACCAGTTGTTCCAAGGATAACTTCATGCAAGCCGGACCTATTCCAGCAAATTGAATACCTGCATATATAAGGATAACAGAACTTCAGAGAAGACATCTTATTATAATATGCTAATCTTCACAAATGGTCATATTAAACAAAGCCCACCCGCAAGTTAAGGTTGTTAGAGCAGTCTCAGAGTGTTGGAACTCCTTGGGTGGTATTGGAGCTACCAAAAAGAGTGGCTGTAAAATGCCGAAAAAAAAAAAAAAAAAAGGACAATTTGTTCAGATGGATCAGCATTATGTTACATGGCCAAAGTGCACGGAGCTAATCAGCAAATTACAACCTTATTAACATGAAAAGGGTTAATTAATTCTTTTGACAATGGCAGAATTCGATCGTATAAAGATCTTCTCAGTTGATCAACCATTAGAAAATCTTCAGAACCATAATGGGACCGACCAGTGGTTATAGAAGAAATGTAAACTGGTTCCAGGAAATACGAAAGCAGAGATCCTGCATAGAAAGAAAGAATTCATGTCAGACAATCTATAGAACATATTTCATCAAAAAAGTTCACAATAGAATTAATTTTTTTTTATATGAAATTGTGAATTAGGGACTTATGCACAAAATGATAATTGATATTTGACAAGTTAACAATTCCATTTTCACATACAAAGCGAACCAGCACAGACGATGTAAGTCTTAATACATGTAACAGAAAAATATGGGGACCAGGAGTGTTCATGGAGTTTTAAAGATGATCACAGTAAAAGAAAAGATTAACTTGTTTTGCATTGAGACATTCAACTCGTGAATTCACCAGAGTTAGCAAAATTTCAGGCTGTGCTATTCAGCAACAATCTTCATATGGTTTACTTATTTGCTCATAATTTGATGATCATAATAACCAGTTAAAGCTTAAGGTAACCAGAGAATTGTTATAGCCTCTAAAGTACCCAGATGGTCCAGGATCAAAGGTGAAACGAAATTCTAGACATGCTCGAAAGCTATCTATGATAGGTTACAGCGATAAATCTTTTCCGTTTGTTCAGGGAAAGGATTAAAGCATGTTATAGAGAGAACTTAAGGAACCTTGAACCCCAACAACATTCCAGCGAGCAATCTTGTCAGAGCAGCTCACCGATAAAGTTGTATCTCCTCGACCAGGCTTCCTCTTAACAGTACCAGGAACTTGAGAACAATCACCTGAAGACTAATCTTTTGAGAAGAAATTTCGAACATCAAATAAACAAACAATTAAAACACCATTATTTACTTCGTAAGTGGGAATACATTACAATATCAAATATCTATTAAGAGTTTCAACAAACATAAAAATCAAGGGAAAAAAACAAGATCATTAAAGTTCTTCTGAATGGATATAACATTATTCCAGAAAACATGTAGGAAAAGAAAAATGAATGGGCAGAACACATTTATAGCCCTAAGTTGTGCCCACAAAATTCCAACAATTTTCATATTTAATAAACCAAACCAGAAATTTGCGACACCAAATATCCACCTATCATAAGAACTTAAAGTTTATAAAAATCTGCTAAAAATTTAAATTTTATTTAAACCAAACAAGCCGATAGTACTCAATAGTCATTTTACCTTGAGTTCTCTATACATAATCTCACCTACTAAGCAATCCAACAAATTTTCATGCTTGAGTGATACAAACAACTCCAATAACCGCCTCCTGAAGCCAAAATAGGGTGTGTCGGACTACCCAAAAACTTAAATCATGAAGTTTACATAGAGATAACGTTCACGGACATCATACCAAATCTTATAAAATACTTCATTTGCATTTAAAACTTCTAGATCAGGGTAAATATCTAATGTATCCATACAGATCTTTGTCTTGACTAAAGGACTAAAATTTAAGGGGCTTGAAATAATCACGAAGCGAATGGTAAGTATAACAATGTTTCGTGAACATTAGTCCATCAGTTATTTCAGAACTCAAGATACGCTCCACAGTTGGCGTTTCAAACAACTTAGCAAGCCTTTGACAAATCAGCCATTTTATCTGCCTAAACTACTTATTTTTCCTTAAGGATCTTGATGTATTTCAGACAGTAATATTTGATGAATTAACAAAACAGCCATTTTATTCCAAGACTACAACATTTGTTCTTCCGTTCTATCATAAAATAAAACAAATTAATCAGCAGAAATGTTATTTCGTGAACTTTCTAAATAAATGAAATTTGTGAAGAACTTCTACATAAATTTTCTGTACATTCTTTCCCCCTTTTCTCCAGTGACAAGAATACTGAATAAAGAAGATATTTCTGGTGAACTTCAAATGATTTTCCCCTATGTACTTTCCTCCAACGAAAGGAGCAGAACCAGATTAAGGAAAATTTTCCACTGCCTAATTATAGTTGATGCCTCATGGTTATTGAAGAACTAGCTACAAATTTAATATGCCATTCTTATGCTTATCCTTGCTGCATTGGCACTGGATCAATAAGCATGCAGTATGTAATATTAAGAACTCAAAATTTCAACACAAATCCCTAGTAAATCCTCACCTGCATGGCTGCATCTAATATGTTAATAAGAAATAGAGGTGTCAAATTATCCACATTCCACAAGTAAAATGATGTGTAACTGCATTAAAACAAGTATAAATTAGAAACTCTTAAATGAGGACACCTTTAAAAGAAAAACTAAAATTGGCTGCACTCAGCCTACAACCAGTCTTACTAACTGATCCATGCACGAAGAACATGGTTGGGGTGGGAACTAAGAAAGATACTGCAATGTTACAGTGAGCAGATCAGGTAGATGTTATGAATCTTTAATTTTTATTTTGTTATTTATTCTTTAATGTTATTGTTTTAGTGTCAATCATTAGAGTTATAGGAGCATTCTTTGTGCTAGTGTTTAGTGGTTTCTATATTTTAGGGATACTGTAGGAGTTATCTAGGATACTTGTTATTAAAAAAGTGTAAAGGAAATTAAATGAAAGGTGGAAAGAATTATTTCTATAAACATAGTGATGTATTTGGGAGTTTATTGGTTCCTCAAAAACCAATATTTTGGAGGGTCCAGGTCTCCTCGAATTAACCCTCTCTTCATCTTTTCTCATTCTACGTTGATTTTCTCATTATGAATAATTTGTGTTCGTCACTTTTGGTATTAGAGCGCTGGGAAACAAAGAAATGGGGCAACAACTAGAGAACATACAAACCATGGTGAAAACAATGAGTTAAATAAATAAAATAATAGTTAGTCAAGAAATTTTCACGCAAGATGAATGAGATGTTGAAGATGTTGGATGCAAAATCAAACCCCCATCACCAAGCAGCCACGATAACTGTTGCAGAACCGGATTGATCGGAGTCAAATTTAAATCTCACATATCTAGGAACTAGTTTTTCAGTTAGTTCATATTTTGATATATCTGAATCTTTCAGTTGTATTTTGATTTTATCAATTCCTAGAATTATGTATCGTTTTCCTATAAATGTAACACCATTTACAAAGAAATAGATCATCAGAGATTAAGTCCCAAAACCTTCAATAACAAATGTTTTGGCAAGACAAAAACAATTCATTGACCAGCACCATTACACCCCAAAGCACCAAAGTCCTACATGTGGAAGTTTGAGCTAAAATATTTGGCAACATCGGTGGGGTGTTATCATCAACAATGGTAAAAATTAGTAAAACGTACGATATAGGATAAGCATAATGGGTAGAAAATAATTCAATTAAAAGGTCAAACATCCTTCCCAATGAAATCCAGTGGAGAGGCCTCTTCCAGTCCTAAGTCTGACAAGAAGAAAGTTTCTTTGCTTGAAACTATATTGCTCGGACTCGAGTACAGGCGTCGAATACGAGTACATATATAAGAGTCAGATCCCTTTTATTCTAAAACTTGGGATACAGAGATATGATCAATAATTTAGACGCAAGCATTGGGTACTTCTTACAAACATAAAAGTTTTTCGAATATTACATAATAATAGTTTTAGATTATCTTTTAGGGAGTGTAGCACTAAATCGACTAGGTTTCACGCCTTATAAATATTAGTTTTATGCCTCAAAATCAATTTTACTGCTTTAAAGATCATGGGCCCATTTTTTCTCCCTACAGCTTCCGCTTCCTCCCATGGCGTTTCAAGTTTCTGCATGTCCAGTTCTAAACCGAAACAGGTTTATACCCCTGTCGTGTCATGTCATTTCAAACAAGTATGTCATCCAAATTGAAGAATCTGGGCATCATAGGCCTAAAAAAAGGAAATTTTAACGCCAAAAGAGTTGACTCTCTTAGATCGGAACTCGAGCCAAAGTATTGTGAATTGCATCTTGTAAATTTCGGAAAGTACTCTGATAATAAAGTGTCAATATTAGGGATATGAAATATCTTTAATTCAAGGCGTTCGAAAGAAGTTCATAATACCTTCATATTTAGTTATAATTGAGAACAGAGTAGAAGACCAATTTGTTTGGGGTTGTTTGGGGGGAGGGGAATACTCTTAGAGGCATGAATGTTTTGAAGGGGAGAGAATGTTATGAGTCTTTAATTTTATTTATGTAATTTATTCTATAATATCATAAAAATTATTAAAGTTTGAACTAGAGAGATATAAGAGCATGCATTTTGTTAGTGGTTTCTATATTTTAGGAATTAAGGAAGTCATCTTGTATTTTTCTATATAAAAAGTGTGTAGAAAATTAAATGAAAGGTGGAAAGATTTATTTCTACAAACATAGTCATTGTATTTGGGAGTTTATTGGCTCCTCGAACTACTAATACTAGGGAGGTATTGGTTTCCTCGAACTAACCCAATTTTCATCATTTCTCTTTTTATACTTTCTTTAGTTCTGAAATCAACAATGGAGTCCGCATCAATTGATATAGACACAAGTTGATCGTATTGAAAAAGACAAAACAAAAAGAGAAAAAAACAATTGTGAAGAGCTAATTAATTCTAGGAACCCGGATCTCCAAATTATTGACAGTTTGAGGAATCAATAACCCCCCTAAAATAAACATATGTTTGTTAAATAATTCATTCACCCCTTTTCATTTATTTACTCTTTTACTAGAAAAAAATACAAGACATGATTTTTCACTAATTCCTAATAAATAGACACATCTCCTCACTAACACAAAGAATGGTCCTATAACTATATCCATCGTTTCAAACTATAATATAAACAAAATATTATATTCAATCAATATAAAAATACTAAAAATAACTTCCTAAAGAAAGAGAAGGTCGTAAAATCCCTCCCCTTTGAAAACATAATATCTTGTATTTCTATTTAAAGAGTGTGAACATAAGGTGTGGAAGAATTATTTCTACAAATATAGTACTCGTAATTGAAAGTTTATTGGTTCCTCGAAAACCAATACTTTGGGAGGTCAGGGTTTGTGAATACTCTACATCTGTTCTAATTCTCTCTCTCTCTCTCTCTCTCTCTCTCTCTCTCGCGTTATGAACACTTTGTTTTCACTAAAGTAGCATTCTAAGAATATCAGTACAACAACTGGAATACAAATGCAATAACCTGGACAACCCTTGAAAGTGAACAGAGCAAAGCAACTAAATGATGGAAAACGAGGTATATCTTCAGTGATATGGAATTCAAAATTGAAATAGCAGGGATACAAGGGAGTAGTCGTAGGTTAAATTTCCCAACATTACCGTTCACCATTGCTGAAGATTCTGAAAATTCCTTGGTCATGGAATCATGGTCTGCAGAGTGGTGTTGCTTATCCCTTTGTTCCAAAGGACCAACTGAAGTAAACAATTGGGAACTGAGTGATGTGTCTCCACCTACAACAACAAGCAGCAGAAAGTTTAAACAGTCAATGCGAGATGCAGTATAGAAAAGATAACATGAGATCGCCAGTTCCTACAGGGTAACTGTGATATGTACAAATGTAACTGCCAGCCCGGTCTCAATTTGTATTTTCCTTTGCCACAGTTATCGGTGCCCAAATGTAAAGGCGAGTATGCGATTTCATCACCATGCAACAGTATTCTTCCATTATTATGTCTATGGTTACTAAAGTTTTCGGTCAGACATCCAATCTCCATATAGAAGTACCTGTTAGAATTGAGATACTCTTTAGTCATATAATTCAGCCATGTGCCTCAATGCAGATTGCAGAGTAAGTTTAAAGTGACAAGATTGTAAAAAGCATGTATATAGTATCCACTTCTTTCCAGAAGGATTAAATTCACTTAAACCAAAACAAAACAATAAATTTTGTTAACCACGCAATCTAGTTAGAATGATTGATACTATAAGATAACTGAGAATAACGACTTTAGTACAGATTAGCAAGATTAGGGTTTCAGCATTGGAGTACCATGCCGCAAATATGTCATTTATAGTTATTCTATTTTTAAAGGATATTGAATGAATGACAGTTTAAAACCCTTCTCCAATTGCCACATTGAACTAAGAAACTGGGATTCCGTCTCTGCAGATTCTTTAGTTTTACTGTTCAATTTATCATTCCAATTAAACTATATGATTGACAAGACGCAACAATTCCCTTTCACATAAGAGAAT
>NC_036251.1:17291016-17292272 GCF_002742605.1 Olea europaea var. sylvestris
CCAAGAACATGAAGTAACAATACCAGAAAAAAAAAATCTTTATTTTTTTTAAAAAAAAAAAAAAAAAAAATTTTTAAGAAAAAAAAAAAAAAAAAAAAAAAAAAAAGACTAGCTCACCTGTCACTTGATGACAATGGACCACAAATTTCTTTTATCTATTCTCCTTTTGAATTACTATAATGAGCTGAAAACATAGGCAACATATGCTTGAAGGATTAAAAAGGAGTCGTTTTCCAATATTCATTGTGAATAGTGTTCAATCAGAAGCATGCAACCATCGAAACTGTTGAAGTTGCTTGGCCTGTCCTTTTCCCTTTTTCAATCAACCCTTCATCTGTTCTTTCCCTTCATTGGGGATGGCGAGCTAGTTATTTAGTAATTAACTCAATTTTCTTATGAGAGGTAGTCGAGAAACACTAAGCAAACTCACGAATATCACTTCATACTATGCACATAGTAACGAGATTTCAATCTAATTAAATGGAATCACAAACAAAAATTATCAAAATCAAGATCCGTATACATTTTTTGGAACTTCCAAGTTACCAGGCATTGAAAAGTTAGACAATTGAACATGCTTAATTGCTGCGAAAATGAAATCGAACCTAAGAAGAGCTCTCCTGGCGATAATTTCGGCGTGCGAATCATTCACGACCTCGCCTCTCGAACTCCGCCGTGAGTGCCCTATGCATTTTGTTCCCGTGCCCAATGCCACCACTTGTAACTCTAATAAGAGAAGCAGAAAATTTTGTTAAAAAGAGTAAAATTATAGCATAGGTTAAAATGTTGACTACAGAAAAATAAATAATATTAACCTTGAGACGGATTGGAGAGGAGAAAAGCCGCTAAAACAGTGACTTCACCCCCTTGAGGCTTTCCTTTTTTGGGAAGAGAATTATAAATTGACAAAGCTGCTGCTGATACTCTCTCCCCCAACGGCTTCTCCTCCTTTTCCGCCACCACCATAGCCGACGACGTCGTTTCTGGTGAATGTAGAGGAAGTTCAGAGCCGGAAGCCATGGCGGAATTCACCGACAGAAGATTGAGCCTGTTGGTGTATATCCATTGCTCCAGTTCTTTTCGGCAGTTATTGGGCTGAGGATTGACACGAAACTATGGTATTGAAATGGGAATTTTAATAATACATTGTTTGTGGACTCTGAAAATTGATTTTTTGATCGTTAAGAGAAATGTGGGTTCACTTGATAGAAGAAATCAAATATGACGATTGAAATAATGAAATAACAGTCAAAAAA
>NC_036251.1:17299342-17418579 GCF_002742605.1 Olea europaea var. sylvestris
GGGTTTGTGAATACTCTACATCTGTTCTAATTCTCTCTCTCTCTCTCTCTCTCTCTCTCTCTCTCGCGTTATGAACACTTTGTTTTCACTAAAGTAGCATTCTAAGAATATCAGTACAACAACTGGAATACAAATGCAATAACCTGGACAACCCTTGAAAGTGAACAGAGCAAAGCAACTAAATGATGGAAAACGAGGTATATCTTCAGTGATATGGAATTCAAAATTGAAATAGCAGGGATACAAGGGAGTAGTCGTAGGTTAAATTTCCCAACATTACCGTTCACCATTGCTGAAGATTCTGAAAATTCCTTGGTCATGGAATCATGGTCTGCAGAGTGGTGTTGCTTATCCCTTTGTTCCAAAGGACCAACTGAAGTAAACAATTGGGAACTGAGTGATGTGTCTCCACCTACAACAACAAGCAGCAGAAAGTTTAAACAGTCAATGCGAGATGCAGTATAGAAAAGATAACATGAGATCGCCAGTTCCTACAGGGTAACTGTGATATGTACAAATGTAACTGCCAGCCCGGTCTCAATTTGTATTTTCCTTTGCCACAGTTATCGGTGCCCAAATGTAAAGGCGAGTATGCGATTTCATCACCATGCAACAGTATTCTTCCATTATTATGTCTATGGTTACTAAAGTTTTCGGTCAGACATCCAATCTCCATATAGAAGTACCTGTTAGAATTGAGATACTCTTTAGTCATATAATTCAGCCATGTGCCTCAATGCAGATTGCAGAGTAAGTTTAAAGTGACAAGATTGTAAAAAGCATGTATATAGTATCCACTTCTTTCCAGAAGGATTAAATTCACTTAAACCAAAACAAAACAATAAATTTTGTTAACCACGCAATCTAGTTAGAATGATTGATACTATAAGATAACTGAGAATAACGACTTTAGTACAGATTAGCAAGATTAGGGTTTCAGCATTGGAGTACCATGCCGCAAATATGTCATTTATAGTTATTCTATTTTTAAAGGATATTGAATGAATGACAGTTTAAAACCCTTCTCCAATTGCCACATTGAACTAAGAAACTGGGATTCCGTCTCTGCAGATTCTTTAGTTTTACTGTTCAATTTATCATTCCAATTAAACTATATGATTGACAAGACGCAACAATTCCCTTTCACATAAGAGAATATCTAATTTATTCAAAGATTTTTCTCAAGTTAACTTGATTTCAACAAGCATGTGTATATCACATTAATTTGATGCTGTTTCGGATGGCATGCTACCAGGACTTTAAAGGAGAAATTCATGAAGAATAAATCAAATATCAATAGTATCATTTCTGATTGCTTCAACTAGATCCCAATTCAATGTACCAAGCACATCCCTGAGGAAAAAATAAAAAATAAAAAAATACTAACATTGAAAAAACTCTCAGCAAGTGAAATAAGATTTTGAGCATCAACTCACATACAGTAACATACCAACTCTTATGTCAGAAATGAGACAATCAAGAACAAAATTGTACGCAAAAAAATTTACAATATGCAATTAGGCAAAAAAAAAAAAAAAAACTAGCTCAGCTGTCACTTGATGACAATGGACCACAAATTTATTTTATCTATTCTCCTTTTGAATTACTATAATGAGCCGAAAACATAGGCAACATATGCTTGAAGGATTAAAAAGGAGTCGTTTTCCAATATTCATTGTGAATAGTGTTCAATCAGAAGCATGCAACCATCGAAACTGTTGAAGTTGCTTGGCCCGTCCTTTTGCCTTTTTCAATCAACCCTTCATCTGTTCTTTCCCTTCATTGGGGATGGCGAGCTAGTTATTTAGTAATTAACTCAATTTTCTTATGAGAGGTAGTCGAGAAACACTAAGCAAACTCACGAATATCACTTCATACTATGCACATAGTAACGAGATTTCAATCTAATTAAATGGAATCACAAACAAAAATTATCAAAATCAAGATCCGTATACATTTTTTGGAACTTCCAAGTTACCAGGCATTGAAAAGTTAGACAATTGAACATGCTTAATTGCTGCGAAAATGAAATCGAACCTAAGAAGAGCTCTCCTGGCGATAATTTCGGCGTGCGAATCATTCACGACCTCGCCTCTCGAACTCCGCCGTGAGTGCCCTATGCATTTTGTTCCCGTGCCCAATGCCACCACTTGTAACTCTAATAAGAGAAGCAGAAAATTTTGTTAAAAAGAGTAAAATTATAGCATAGGTTAAAATGTTGACTACAGAAAAATAAATAATATTAACCTTGAGACGGATTGGAGAGGAGAAAAGCCGCTAAAACAGTGACTTCACCCCCTTGAGGCTTTCCTTTTTTGGGAAGAGAATTATAAATTGACAAAGCTGCTGCTGATACTCTCTCCCCCAACGGCTTCTCCTCCTTTTCCGCCACCACCATAGCCGACGACGTCGTTTCTGGTGAATGTAGAGGAAGTTCAGAGCCGGAAGCCATGGCGGAATTCACCGACAGAAGATTGAGCCTGTTGGTGTATATATCCATTGCTCCAGTTCTTTTCGGCAGTTATTGGGCTGAGGATTGACACGAAACTATGGTATTGAAATGGGAATTTTAATAATACATTGTTTGTGGACTCTGAAAATTGATTTTTTGATCGTTAAGAGAAATGTGGGTTCACTTGATAGAAGAAATCAAATATGACGATTGAAATAATGAAATAACAGTCAAAAAAACAATTTTTTGAGCAAAATATCACTCCCAAACAAGTTGTAAGAATAATGTTATATGTACAAACAAAGAATCATAAGTGATGAAATTAGAAGGTCAATTAAGAGAGTGTTTGGGAGATATTTTTATGTACAAATATATTTTTGAATAATAAATTGATGAGAAATATGTGGTTGAAAAATAAAGAGAAGTTTTTTTATTTAGGTGTAATGTTATTTTAATAAAGAATATGTAGTTGAAAATAAGAAAGAAAAAAATATATTTTTAAAAAAATGGATACCAAATGAGGCCTAAATGTGTGAGCATTTCACTCAATTTTTTGTCACCTCATATGTTAATATTCTCAATTTGTACGAGTAACATTAATCTTTAGATAAAGGGAAAAATTATTACTCTTGTTTAAGATTATCTAACTTCTATAAAAAGAGGAAAGTGGTTGCTACTGTAGAATGAATAATAAACCAATCCCAAGTTACTGTACAAGAGAAAAAATGGCATCATTTTTTATTTATTTTTTTTGGTTTAACTATTCCATTCTCCATTTTCATAGTTATGGCCATGCCTTTTCTAATCTCTGGACACGTAATATCTACAATAGTGTTGAATCTCATTCTTTCATCCCATCCCGATTTTAACAGCTTCAAAATTATTTCAATTTCAACACGCAACCATCGTTTTGATTTCTCTTTCTCCTACCTACAATCTTCCGTTTCTCCATTTTTCACACAAAAATAAAAGACTATAAGCAGCTCTTTTTCACACAAAAATCAGAGCCTACACAGCAACCAGTATTCTCGCACCTTTGCTTGTGGTTATTGGAGCGACAATGCTGGAGGCGCAGAAACACCAGAGGCGCAAAGCAGGATTTCATTTTTATTAACAAAAATTATCAAAATCAAGATCCGTATACATTTTTTGGAACTTCCAAGTTACCAGGCATTGAAAAGTTAGACAATTGAACATGCTTAATTGCTGCGAAAATGAAATCGAACCTAAGAAGAGCTCTCCTGGCGATAATTTCGGCGTGCGAATCATTCACGACCTCGCCTCTCGAACTCCGCCGTGAGTGCCCTATGCATTTTGTTCCCGTGCCCAATGCCACCACTTGTAACTCTAATAAGAGAAGCAGAAAATTTTGTTAAAAAGAGTAAAATTATAGCATAGGTTAAAATGTTGACTACAGAAAAATAAATAATATTAACCTTGAGACGGATTGGAGAGGAGAAAAGCCGCTAAAACAGTGACTTCACCCCCTTGAGGCTTTCCTTTTTTGGGAAGAGAATTATAAATTGACAAAGCTGCTGCTGATACTCTCTCCCCCAACGGCTTCTCCTCCTCTTCCGCCACCACCATAGCCGACGACGTCGTTTCTGGTGAATGTAGAGGAAGTTCAGAGCCGGAAGCCATGGCGGAATTCACCGACAGAAGATTGAGCCTGTTGGTGTATATATCCATTGCTCCAGTTCTTTTCGGCAGTTATTGGGCTGAGGATTGACACGAAACTATGGTATTGAAATGGGAATTTTAATAATACATTGTTTGTGGACTCTGAAAATTGATTTTTTGATCGTTAAGAGAAATGTGGGTTCACTTGATAGAAGAAATCAAATATGACGATTGAAATAATGAAATAACAGTCAAAAAAACAATTTTTTGAGCAAAATATCACTCCCAAACAAGTTGTAAGAATAATGTTATATGTACAAACAAAGAATCATAAGTGATGAAATTAGAAGGTCAATTAAGAGAGTGTTTGGGAGATATTTTTATGTACAAATATATTTTTGAATAATAAATTGATGAGAAATATGTGGTTGAAAAATAAAGAGAAGTTTTTTTATTTAGGTGTAATGTTATTTTAATAAAGAATATGTAGTTGAAAATAAGAAAGAAAAAAATATATTTTTAAAAAAATGGATACCAAATGAGGCCTAAATGTGTGAGCATTTCACTCAATTTTTTGTCACCTCATATGTTAATATTCTCAATTTGTACGAGTAACATTAATCTTTAGATAAAGGGAAAAATTATTACTCTTGTTTAAGATTATCTAACTTCTATAAAAAGAGGAAAGTGGTTGCTACTGTAGAATGAATAATAAACCAATCCCAAGTTACTGTACAAGAGAAAAAATGGCATCATTTTTTATTTATTTTTTTTGGTTTAACTATTCCATTCTCCATTTTCATAGTTATGGCCATGCCTTTTCTAATCTCTGGACACGTAATATCTACAATAGTGTTGAATCTCATTCTTTCATCCCATCCCGATTTTAACAGCTTCAAAATTATTTCAATTTCAACACGCAACCATCGTTTTGATTTCTCTTTCTCCTACCTACAATCTTCCGTTTCTCCATTTTTCACACAAAAATAAAAGACTATAAGCAGCTCTTTTTCACACAAAAATCAGAGCCTACACAGCAACCAGTATTCTCGCACCTTTGCTTGTGGTTATTGGAGCGACAATGCTGGAGGCGCAGAAACACCAGAGGCGCAAAGCAGGATTTCATTTTTATTACTTTTCTGAGGTGCTCTTCCTACAGTTTTGCTTTTTCTTTTTTTACGAATTTCTCTTGCTTTAACCCTAATCTGTCTGTCTGTCTGTCTCTCTCTCTCTCTCTCTCTCTCTCTCTCGATGGAGGAAAAAATACAAACAATTTGCAGGAATTGAGACATATACCGGTAAATATACTTCTCACGCCTTCAATTTCTTACTCTTATATATGTTCCTTCTGATTTTTAAGTTGGTTTTTAAGTTGTGTTGTTAAATGATCGATTTTTCCCCATTTTGTTTTCGGTCTTTAAAGAGATCCAACCCAAATCAAAGCAAAAAATGTGTTTCCCTATATATGTTTGAGCTTCAGATTTTGTGTAATTTCGTTATAAATTGGGTTTTAGATTGAGTTTGGTTTCATTACATATTATGATCAAAATGTGCTCCAAAAAGATGATATTTTGAAGCTATCCTGAAATCTTCATTTTCCTCTTTTTGTTTATGGTTGTTCCATTTCCTTCAACCTATATTTTTTGCGTTTGATCTTTTTCTCTCTATCTTTGTTCCAAGTTTAACGAAATCTCCTCAGAAAAGTGAAAGTTTTGCCCAGAAATTGGTGATTGGCTCTCAGCTTGTAACTCTAATTTTCTCTAACGGTGGCCCCCTTGGTGGGCCTCGCTTGTCATTCGCTAATGGGGTTTGGATAGATCAGAGTCTCAGCTTGAAGCCCAATTTTAAAGAAATTGCGGATAATGTTTACAAGGCAGCTTCTAATCTTGTTCAAACTAAGGTTAGCTTAATTTCTATTTTCAATTATAAAACTCACTAACCTGTTAATCGTTGATCAAGGTTTGAATGTTTCCTTGTAACATTTTTTGCTTATTATTGGTGTCAAGAGGTGGTTTGTGTGCTGTCAAATTTCATTTTTTTTAATTGAGACTCTATTGTGTATGTTTTTGAAATTCAATTTAATGGCTTTGACACAATTAATATGATTACTTTTGGGAAAAATAGGCGACAAAATTTTCAAAACTAATTGCAAAAATTATTACAATTGGTCCATTTCATCCATTTTTATTCGTTTGGTTAATGGGAAAGCTATTTCTTCCAATTGGATTGTTGAACTTAAAAGTTATTGCAATTGGTTGTTTTATCCATTGTTTTTTTAATATATATATATATATAAACTAGAAAAAAAAAACTCCGTACAGTGCAGAGAATTGGAGACTATCTCTCCGCACTGTACAGAGCCATCTCTCCATCTGTTCGCACTCTCCGCATAGTGCGAAGCCATCGCTCCACACTGTGCGGGGGGTTGGAGAACTCTCCACACCGTGCAAAGAGTGTGGAGAGTCTGTGCGGAGAGTTGGAGCGGAGTGCACTCTCCACACTTTGCGGAGAGTTGGAAAGAACTCTTCTCACTCTTTGCACGGTGCAGAGTGCAATATCCGCACTGTGCGGAGAGTTCTCTCCAACTCGAGAGATTTTCTTTCTTTTTTTGGTAATTTTTTTCTTTTTTTTCCTCCACTCTCTCTCGCTCTCCCTACTTTTCACCATTTTTTAGGCAATATTTATTTTTCCTTACTTCTTCGATATACTATAAACTGTCATGAGCACAAAAAAAAAAACTCTCTGCACCTTCTCTCAGCACGTTGCGTGCAGAGTGTCCTTGCTTGGTAATAGCTCTTCAAAGTATTGGCAGACATTATTTTCAATGAGATTATACTTTCGGGTTGTAGTCAGGAATTAAAACTGTTAATACATTGCTCAAAAGATGTTTAGAAAAGGCTATTACAATTTGCAGATAAAATCTGGAGATTATTAGATGATCCGAGTTTGGTAAGGAATCGCAAAACATTAATACTTATTGACTATTATGTTCACACGAATAAGGTAAAAGATACTTGGTTAGTTATTTCTCAGATGAAGAAGAAAGAGTACCAGCTAGATTCTTTTATGCATAATAAGATTATTAAAGTTTATAAAAACAGTGGGATGTGGAAGAAAGCAATGTGTACGGATTGTACGGAGTAACTCCATACTTTTTGGGAGTAACTCCGCACTTTGCTCACACGAACTGCAGAGCGGATTTTTTTTATTTTTTATTTTTTTTAGCATCCACAATAAAATTAGCAAAACTAAATATTCGGTATTCCAACAAAAATGAATTCATCAAATTAACATCAAACATCACACTATTCCAACAAAAATGAATTAATGTCAATTTACCCAACTAACATTGGGCAAGACAATAGTTCTAGGAAAATAATTAGCTATGCCGAAATTGTGCTTTTGTTGGAATTTTGACTTTCTTTTACAAATCCATTTCATAGCATTTCTCGGATGAATTTAAAGTTTTTGTTAATTATTTTAAATTTTCAGTATGATATTTCTTAACATTCTAAATAACACAATACTGTTGCAATGCTATTACAATTGTAAAAATAATTTGCAATCGTTTTCTTATATCATAAAAATATTTCTAAATATCACTTCAAAAACTTTCCAAAAAACTAAAATTCATACAATAATAAAATACGATAAATACAAAATTCATGCGAGGCACGTGACAATGACTAGTGTTTAAAAAAATATCAAGATTTGAGAAAGTTTTCAAAAATCTGGTGAAATTTTGAAAAAATAAAAAATAAAAAAAATTGATATTAATTGATTTATAGAAGATAATAACCGCAACATAATTGGTGGATATACAAGAACAACATGATATATATAAATCTATTTTACTTCACACCATATTCCATCCTAAAACATGATATATATAGATAGAACAACATGGAATTGTGGCTCCATTAATTAGAATTTTCTTTAGCTATTTTTCGGTCACAACAGACGATTTACATTAAATTGTAAGAGTGATTTTCGATCACAAATATCAAACTACTTCAAACATTTAGTACTATGTTATGCGCCATCGATTATTATGTGGCTACATTTTTTCTTTGATGTTGTGAGGAATATGTATAAAAATTAATATAGTATGCATATGTCTTTTTTCCAATATTGTGTCCAATATGACATTTATTCCCTCATATGTCTTGTCATTGGAATTGTGACCTTGAATGCAATAGACCAACTTTGTATCTATATTGTCCATATCAGAGACATCAGTTGTATATAACATTATGTGTTGCGACGTTCTTATTTTTGTGACTTCTTTTCACGTGGAAGTTGTGACAAATACGTGGAGAATGGATCCTTATAACCTTTTTTTTCCTAAACGTGAGATACATAAAGATCTTTTCCTATATTTTGGGTGAATAATGAGAATATTGATGAAATTTTTAATAGTAGTGATAAAATTTCTCTCACCAAATCAAAAGTTAATATAATTATGAAAGAATATTTCTCTCTCCATAAGACTATAAAAAATGGAAGGCACATAAAATTAGGGCCTATTTAATTTGCCTAATTTTTCATGGAAACCTTTTTAGCTTGTTTGATTGCAAAATTTTCTTGACAATTCCATTTCCATCTCTCCCTCCACACACGTGCAATTTCCTTGATTTGGTGGAAAATCAAAACAAATGGGAATTGGTTTTCCAGCCACGTATTTTATTTTATTTTTTTTTTTTTTTGACAATTGGAAAAAATTCTATCCGTAATTGTAAAAAAATTATATCCTTTTAATTGACAACTTTCATGAAAAATAAAGCCTAATGAGCATCAAAAGATCCAAAATTTTAACATTTTTCAGGTAGAAATTATACCAATCAAATATATTTAATTGATAATTTCCAGGAAAATAAGTTATAAGCAATTCAATTCCCTAAAATTCGTTTTCTTTCTACACAAATTTCATTCTTAAAATCAAACGGACCTTTAGTGAAATTCAAATTTGAATAATAAACTTAAGATAATAATCTCTTAGAGGGATTCATGAAAACGAAAAATTAAATACTAAAAACATATTTAAATTATTTTTTAATAAATAAAAACTTGATTTGTGAATAAAAAGATATTATTTGATTTTTTATAAGGAAAACTGAAAAGAATGATTCCTTCTAATTTTCTCTTTGACAAGTGATAATTACATCAAATACTTTGATTATTTAAAATATTCCAAGCTTTTCACCTTTTCAAATTTGGAAAATATTGTTTTTCGAAATTAAAGAAGAAAGCCATCCAAAGACCCACCATCACCAAATTCGCTGACCACCGTACATGCCCAGCGACCACTATTGCCACCCTTTCATACTATTGTGAAAATTGATAGAAGTGATATTCTTTATTGCAGTAAAAAAAAATAAATAAATAAATAACAATACGAACTTACTAGAAAATTGACAGGTACTTGAAAAGAAATGGAACAAAGTTTAGGTCAAGGCAATCTTTTGTCTTGCACAGGTGCTGACAGTGAATTGGCAATCATCTTCCAAAATATAAGAATCTCATCTTATAATAGTAGCACATCAAATTATAAGAAACGACGAATCGAACTATGGTTATGTACTCCTTTTGAATGGAAGAAAGAATAATTTGATACAGAATTTTGGCTTAGATTTATGATGTTTATGTACAAATGAATACCTGGTGATGAAGTGAATGAAACCAAAATGGGGATCCAATTGAGCCTTTTTTTAGCACCATTTTTTCATTAAAATACATTTTTCAACAATGATTTGACACCATTTTAACATATTCTTCAATAAAATAGTATTACACGTAAATCCATAAATTTTCTTTATTTTTTAACCATATATTTTCCATCAATACACTATTTAAAAATGCATTTTTTTCACAAGAATGCGACTCATACAAGGACTAATAGAGGTTGAATGGTTGAGCTAAAAAGATACAATCAAAAATCAGCTTGTTCACGAACATTCATATCTGTTCGGAAACCACTCGCCAAACATCGCATGACCACTCAAGGGTCAATTTATTTTGGAATTTTCCATTTTAATTAATTTCAAAATTCTATTTTATCAACCTTCATTCACTAATTTTTCATTCGTTCAAAAATAGTTTTCGATATCCAAATATACCAAACTCATCTTCTCAAGGAGTGGAACATATTTGACTAATTTTCAACTATTATTGAATGGAAAAACCTATACAAATATTTGATTAAAATCATTCTTTCTCTTAACTATTTTCAATAATCTCCCAAATGAATGTAAATTACCAAAATGCACATGAAAATGCAGACATTAGAAAGAGTAAATCTATAGCATCAAGAGAGGTGGCTTTTGGCTTTGGGCCTTCCTTAGTAGAATACAATCAAATTTACTGGGCTAATTAATGAACGCGATATCTTGAACTGTTCAACCACTGATGTAAATCAAGACAATAGTACTTAGGGATGTTAATTAGCCGAGCCACACCTCTAACTATCGGTCTACTCCCAACTCCTTCTACAAAAACACAAACTTAACACTTTTGATATACCAACTTGAGCAGGCTCGCGAGCCGAAACTCAAGGCTCGGGTAAAATGTGCGAGCTTTTTTTTGGACCCGAGCCAAGTTAGCTCGGGCCTTTCCGAGTTGAGCCGAGCAGGCTCACTTTTTAATGCTTCTTCTATTTTTTTATTATTTATATAAATAAGGAAGGCAAGCAACGACTGCCTATTAAGGTAGCATTTTGGGGGCATTTTTTTCTAATAAGGCCTGTCGGTCAACTCAAGCTCAGGCTCAGGCTCTGCCCATTCTCCCAAAATGGAGCTCGACCCGAGCCACGAGCGGCCTTTACCGATGAGTCAAATTGCCATTTCTAATAGTACCAGCTCCATAACTTTCCTAACATATTTGGTTGTCTTGAACAACTCTTAGTTTCCTAAGTGCTTTTAGCAAATTTAAGCCTTAAATTTCTCATAGAAGCAGCGCCGCTTCACACTTATATAGATGATTTCCTATAAAAAATAATAATAATTATTATTATTATTATTATATCATACTTCTCTTTGTTTTTCTATGATATAGGAATCATTGAAAGAATAACTTATCGTGAAACACTTTGCAATATAGCACTTTTATTATCTAAGGAATGGTAAAAGTGCTCGTCTAAATCATTCACACCTAAGTTGTCACATTGTACTAAGATCTTGAGATCTCCAATCAACAAAGTTGAGTTACCACTATCGTGATTCTAGTCAATAGGTTTTAAGCCCATTCCTCTCAAAAAATAGTGCACTAGATCTCTTGGTAATCCTTTAGTCAAAGGATCCACTATATTGTCCTTTGATTTAACATAATTAATAGAGACTATACTATTTGAAATCAATTGTTTAATGTTATTGTGTCTGCAATGAATTTGTTGAAATTTACCATTTTACATACTTTTTGTACCATAGTCAACTGACTGTCACAATGTATACTAATAGCAAGCTTATCCTGGCTTGTATGTCCTCCAAAAAGTTACGAAGTCATTATGCTTCTTCTCTACCTTTATCTAAAGTAGTAAACTCGGATTCCATCGTAGATTGAGCTATACAAGTTTGCTTTAAGGATTTTTAGGACACAACTCTACCTCTAATGATAAAAATAATGTGTAAACTTAGAATTCCTTGTGTCGAATATCCAAATTATAGCGGTATATCCTTTTAACACAACTGGATATCTAGAATTCTGTAATCCATAATTTACAATGTATCTTAAATATTTAAGAACCTTCGTTGATGCCTTCCAGTGATCATTTCCTGGATTACTTGTAAATCTACTTAATTTGTTGATTGCATATTCTATATCTGGAAATGTGCAGTTTGTAATAGACATTAAACTGCCTATAATGCGTGATATATGAGTTTACCAGCATTCTTGACTTAGTGTAGACTTAGATCTACCGGTGTTTTAACTAAATTATCATCATATGCATTAAATTTTTTAAGCATAGTCTCAATATAATGAGATTGCGTTAATAATAATCCTTTAAGTGTTTTAAAGATCTTCGATCTTAATCCCTAGTATGACGTCAAAAATACCCATATTTTTTATATCAAAATGTTTTGTCAATATACAGACATACAATCACATATTCATTTGATGTGCTTTTTCCATAGATACATTGGTCGCATTCATTTATTATGAAACTATTTGACAATAAGATGTTTAGAAGAGATAATTTGAAAATTGGATTTTAGTTTAACCAGAAAGACAGAAATATAATAAAGAATCTCTGAAAAAATTCATCTTAAGATGTGAAAAATGATAAAAGTGTTTTGTTGTAGTACAAAAATGACTATAAACTTACCCGAAAATTGATATGGACTTGAAAAGAACAAAAAATGGAATATGGAATGAAGATTTGATCGAGGTAAGAGTTAAACTCTTTGTCCTTGAGACAAATTTTCCCCGAATAGGTATTGAAAATAAATTGCAATATTTCTCAAGATACAATAATCGTTTTTTTTTAATTGCAGCATTTCAAATCACAAGAAATGAGGAACCAGACTATGATTTTGTACTTCTTTTGAATGGAACAAAGGACAATTTGATGCCAAACTTTTGCTTGGATTTATTATGTTTATGTATACAATGAATACTTGAAAATAACATGAATGAAACCAATATGGGGGTCCAATTTATAGAGAATGAATGGTTGCAGTCGGAAAGACACAACCCAAAAACTAACTTGTTCACGAATAGTCATATCTATTTAGAAATTGCTCGTTAGCCACCAGCATGATTGCTTGAGCGAGTTCGCTTTGCATGATACGATCGCTCGAGCTGTCAATTCATTTTAAAATTTTTTGTTTTAATTAATTTCAAAATTCTATTTTATCAACCTTACATTATTCACTAAATTTTTCATTCATTGGAAAATAGTTTTCAACATCCAAATATACCAAACTCATCTACTCGAGGAGTAGATCATGTTATACCAATTTTTTGCTAAAATCAAATAGCAAGACTCGTATATATATTTGGTTAAAATTGATTAAAATCATTCTTCTTCTCAATTATTTCCAACACAAGCCACATCTTCTTCTTTACATGTCTAAGCCACAACCTCTTTTTCTTTCAAAAAACTCCTTCTCTACCAACTCCTTTTTACATCTACTAGCGACATACATCCCATTTTAGATTTGAAATCAAACTTTCGTTGGGAAATTAGATTTAATTCCTTCCACCACCTCGATTTTTGTATTTTTATTTTTTAAATTTGTTTATGTGGTGAGTGTGAGATTTTAATTGAATATGGTACAATCAGGGTGATGGCACCATAATGGTGTTGATAGTGGTGGCTTATGGTGAATGTAAGAGGCCGAATGGTGATTCTTTTGTTTCTTGGTAGTGTGTGGTGAATAGTGGTAGGCGGTGGTACAACGATCTAGTTATTTTTTAATGGTTTTAGTTAGTTGTAACATGTTGTGTTATAGTAAGTATATTTGTCATTGGAATTCACTGATAAATATGGTGCAACATTGAAAGTTACAAGTATTTGTGGTAGTGATGTGGCAATATAACAATGAATGTTAAAATTGGCAGGGTCGATGACAACGATGGTGTAACACTAAATTTTACATATGGTGTGGTGTGGTCTGGTGGTGACAACAATGATGAAGATGAAAATAGGCAACAAAATGTGTGTAACTCACGGTGTTGTAGTAGTAATGGTGGAGGAAACATGTTAATATTACATGACGAAAATAATGATAGTAAAAATAGGCTTGTGCAAGTTTTTCCTATCAATGCATGTTAGCTCGCTTAGAGAAGAAAGAGGAGTGATTCGTGCAAGTTCACCTGCTGGACTTATGTGGCTTATCTTTGATAGAATTTTTCAACTCTCAAACCCACTAGTATGTTGAGGTCCTCACTAGTATTGGCTGAAAAAAGACCTCACCATATGGATCAATTGTCTAGCTAATCCAGAGATGGATGGTATTTATTTGTACCTCCTAATTCTTAAAGGCCCCCTCTTATAAGGGTGACATTCTTTCCTATAAATATTGATACCCCAACTTCATCATTTCTTGTCGAGGCGAAAGAGGTTCGAGATGTGCAACCACTCTCTAACCACTATCCTAGCTTGTCTTCTTTCTTGCCTCCTTTCAAGTGTGGCGTTACGAGGCCTATTCCTAGGCCTAGCACTTTCTTACTTGTCAAAAAAATTGGCAGACCTGAAAGGTTGCTCTAATTTGCGAGCGAGTTTGTCTTCTACCACCTTGTTGAAAAATTGTATTGGATGGAAGACCTATGCATGGACTTGGAAATTAATCTTGACCCATCTTTCATAGAGGTTAATCCATCTCACCTCATTTTTTTGGGAAAGATACCTGGTTATTTTCACCTTACGTCAGCAATCATGGCCATTATTTCTCTCTTGAGGAACATGGATGGCCTCACTCTCCTCCATTGATGTGGGAATCACAGCAGTTGCTGAGGAAGTCCTCTAGCATTCAGAGTTTCACTTTCAAAAGCTTCTCTTCTTGCTCTTTGAAGATTAACATTTTGTGTTTCATTTCTACTTATATCTTTAGATCAAAATGTTTCTTTTTAAGTAGAAGGGCTAGGTATTTCAAAATCTTGATCTTTTCTCAGGAACAGTCTTCATTTTCATCAAAGAGAACAAAGTAAACCTTTCTACATAAAATTTTCTTAAAAAAAAACTTGATGTGATCTATGGAACAAAGGCAAAGATTGCAAGTTCGAGCAAAGATCCATTGATTGTCAAAGAAGGGCTGATGACTCGATCGCAAGAAAAAAGGGTCAAAAAAG
Organism: Olea europaea var. sylvestris; assembly: GCF_002742605.1. Classification (NCBI taxonomy): domain Eukaryota; kingdom Viridiplantae; phylum Streptophyta; class Magnoliopsida; order Lamiales; family Oleaceae; genus Olea; species Olea europaea. The sequence continues at coordinate 17,314,200 of NC_036251.1, forward strand.
TGATGTGATTGCTTGTTCAAGCTACAATGGATGAAATGTTGATCTTAGCGAGCAAATGAACAAGTATCATGTTGGACTCGAAAGCGAAAACCCGTTGGTTCAACTTAGTTCACGCAATGGACAAAAAGATCGAGAGAATAAGCTATGCGGTCGCATTAGCTCACCCATGTATGCGACCGCATACAGTGAAGCATGGAATTTCGAGGTGGATTTTTCTTAGTCTATGTGACTGCACGCTAAGACACTATGTGGTTGCGTAGTGCATGTTCAAGGTAGAGTAATTCCAAATTTTGCGAATTTATTAATTTGGATAGAAAACTCTATTTTTACGATAACATTTGTATTATTTACACTTCATTTTCATTTCAACTAGGGACTTATGAGTTTCCTATATATATGACTCATTATTCTACATTGTAAATAGCATTCATTCATATCAATTGAGAGAATAATTTTGAGAGCATATTTTGCTGTCAGTTCCTTGTTCTTCATTGAACAAATTCCAAATTTATCAAGATTATTTCTTGTGGTGTTCAAACAATTCAGGTGAGATTCGTGAGTCTTGTGACCAAGGGGTCAACATATTGTTGGCGATTGTGTTGGTTGGTTTAATATTTATGAATCAAACTCGAAACTTTGATTTATTGGCTTTCCTGGGTTCGATTCAATCTCTTGTGAGTTTCATAGCTTTTTGCTATATGGGTTCACATCATTTAGTATCAGAGTTTAGACTCAAAAAATGAAGATTGAATCCATTTTTTTTTTTTTTTTCTTTCTTTTTTTTTTTTTGTTAAGCGTTTTGTTTTCCTTTTACTTGGTGTTCTTCGCATTCTTCATCTTTTGAATTTTAATCCATAAAAGTTTCCAAAAAACTTCAAAAGTCATTTGTGTGCTCATTTAGCATCCAAACCAGTTTTTATTTTTTTTGCTGGTTTTGTAATCGGATTTTTGGGCAAAAAAATCCAAAAAAAAAAAATCGAATTTTCAAAAAAAAAATATTATTTTGGAAATTACCTACAGCATACAAATTTATTCTTTGAGTTTTGTCCAACCCAAAATTCAAGAACCTCTTTCTTGAATTAACAATAGTTCCCATTCAAAAATTATCAAAGTCTTTTCCTTTTTTAGCACTCTAAAGTTATAAATCTCACTCATATTCCAGTTTGATTCTTTGAGAATAAGATTTGGTTGAATTCAGATTAGTTCTTTGAAACACTTGGGTGAAAGCATTGAGTGAAAAAAAAGGCAAGAGTAGTGAGATTAATAGAGGGAAAAAGCTAATTTGAGTGATACACGAGTGTATATACGTAAGGCATATATTATTTTAGATATAGGATATCTGACAGGGACGATTCTACTTCAAGCAAGAACAATAATCAAGTCAACAAGTTGGAAGACTTGACACGACAATTTAAAAAGTTATTTGTAGATATGAGTGATAGGTTAGTTAGGCAGAAGACATGAATGGAGAGATCAGACTTATTACTTGCCGATTTATGTAGGGGAGTTCCCAATGCAAGGAAGCAAGGTAGGCGGAAAGTGATAATGGATGCCGAGTTAGGAAGGATTTAGGCACGAAATGGGGGTAGAGAACCTATAGGAGATGTAGTTGATAGGAGTATGGGCAATAATAAATTGAAAATTCCACCATTCAAAGGAAGAAATGATCCAGAAGCCTACTAGAGGATTGAATTGATATTTGATTACAACAATTACTCGGAGTAAAAAAAAAGGTAAAGATTGCGGTACTTGAATTCACCGATTATGTCATAACTTGGTAAGATCAAGTAGTGACATTTAGAAGGAGGAATTGTGATAGGCCAATTACTACATTGGATAAGTTGAAGGCTATCATGGGGAAGAGGTTCATGCTTAATCATTACTATAGGGAGCTTCATCCAAAACTACAAAGCTTCTACTAGGGTACTCGGAGTGTAGAGGACTCTCATAATGAGATAGAGATTTTGATGATTAGAGCGAATGTTGAGGAGGATGGGGAGGCCACTATGGCTCAATTTTTAAATGGTTTGAATAGGAAAATAGCTAATGTAATAAAGTTGCAACATTATGTAGAATTAGAGGACATGTTACATGTGGCTATGAAGATGGAGAGGCAATTAAAGTGGAATGAGACAGCTAGGTATCCATCGGATTCTTCAGGTTCTAATCCTTCTTGAAAATTGAAGTAGGATAACAAGAGGGAAGATGGGGTTGTTTCAAAGAGCAAAGCTGAACTGCCGAAGGGAAAAAAGAAAAGTGCTAGCAAGGTCATATCCAAAGTGGGATCCCAGCCATCTAGAAATCGAGACATCAAATTCTTTAGGTGTTTGGGGTCGGGACACATTGCTTCCCAATGTCCCAACAAAAGGGAAATGATTTTACAAGACAATGGAGAAGTGGTGAGCGATAGCAAGAAGGACTATGGTGACATGTCAAAATTGAAGAGACTAGTTATGGAGAAAAGGTAGAGTGTGCAATGGGCGAGCCATTGGTTACGAGATGAGCTCTTAGTGCTCAAATAAAGAAGAATGACTGGAGCGGTAAAGGAAGAACATATTCCATACAACGTGCCACATCAACAACAAGATATGTAGCATGATTATTGATGGAATTAGTTGTACTAATGTGGCTAACACTACATTTGTTGAAAAATTGGGGTTAAACCATGCTAAAACATCCTAAATCTTACTAACTACAATGGTTGAATGAATGTAGAGAGGGTAAGGTGAATAAGAGGATTTGGTGAGTTTCTCAATTGGTAGCTATCTTGATAAAGTGATGTGTGACGTAATTCCTATGTATACCGGGCACATTTTGTTGGGTAGGTCATGGAAATATGATAGGAAAGCAATACATAATGGTTACAAAAATAGGTATAGCTTTATTAAGGATAGAGAATCTATTACCCTTGTGCCATTAACACAGACACAGGTGTATGATGATTAAATCAAATTGAAAAATGAGGAAGAGAGAAGATTGAGAGAAATTGGGAGAAAGGGAAAAAATAGTGAGTTGGTTAGTAGTGAGAAAAATAGTAGAGTCATAAGAGCAAAAAAGGAAGAATCTTCCCAAGAGAAAAGTTAAAGGTGATTTTTTTTTTTTTTTTTGCAAAATGGAGTGAGTTGAAGAGAGCAATAGCTGAGAGTCAACCAATGATCTTATTGGTCTACAAGGAGTCACCCTCAATCTTGGGGACTATAACACATTTCTCCCTAGTTTGACTATTTCTTTACTACAGGAATTCGATGACGTATTCCTGGAAGATGTACCTAATAGGTTACCACTCATTCGAGGCATTGAACGCCAAATTAATTTCGTACCTGGAGCTGTCATTTCAAACAGGTTAGCTTACCGAAGTAATCTCAAGGAGACCAAGAAACTTCAAAGGTAAGTGGAGAAATTGATGAGCAATGGGTATATAAGGAAGAGTATGAGTCCATGTGCCATGCTATTGCTACTTGTGTTAAAGAAAGATGGAACCTAGAGAATGTTCTTGGATTGCAGGGCCATCAACAACATAACGATAAAAGTTTCATCATCCTATTTCTAGATTAGATGATATGTTGGATGAATTATATAGCGCATTCATATTTAGTAAAATTGATCTTAAAAGTGGTTATCATCAAATTATGACGAGTGAAGAAGATAAGTGGAAAACTGCTTTTAAAACTAAATATGGACTATAAGAATGGTTAGTTATGTCATTTGGACTTACTAATGCACCTAACACATTTATGCAATTGATGAATCATGTTTTGCGTGCATTCAGGCAAATTTGTAGTGTTCTACTTCGATGATATCTTGATTTATAGTAAAGACTTATATGAGCATATGGCGCATTAAGATGTGTGCTTGTGGTATTAAGACAAGAATAACTTTGCGTCAAATTTAAAAATTGTATATTTTGCATGGAGAAAGTTGTCTTCCTTGGGTATGTGGTTAGTGCAAAAGGAATAGAAGTAGAAGAGGAGAATATCAAAGCTATTAAGGAATGATCAACGCCTAGAAGTATAATTGAGGTAAGAAGTTTCCACGATTTGGTTAGTTTTTACAGGCGTCTTGTTAGGACTTTAGCACAACTGTCACACCACTCATGGAAGTTGTCAAGAAAAGTGTAGGATTGAAATGGGCATTGAACAAGAACATGCATTTAATACTATTAAAGATAGGTTGTGCAAGGCACCGATTTTGACACTTCCTAACTTTAACAAAACTTTTGAGATTGAATGTAATACCTCAGGGATAGGTATTGGAGCTGCTTTAATGCAAGATAGAAAGTCGATGGCTTATTTCAGTGAAAAGCTAAGTAGGGGGTCTCTCAATTATCCTACATATGACAATGAGTTGTATGCATTTGTTTGAGTTTTGAGACATGACAGCACTACATATGGCCAAAGGAGTTCGTGATTAACACATATTGTGAATTTTTGAAGCATTTGAGGGGTCAATGTAAGCTAAACAAGAGGCATGCAAGATGAATAGAGTTCATCGAGACATTTTCATACGTCATTCGGTATAAACAAGGTAAAGAAAATGTGGTAGCGGATACATTATCAAGAGGGTACATGCTTCTAACTTCTTTAAGTGTAAAATTGCTTAGATTTGATTATGTTAAAGACAGTTATGCTAATAACCCAATTTTTTCTAATATATACAAATCATGTGATAAAGGGGTGTAGATAGGTTCTTTAGGCATGATGGTTATGTATTTCGAGAAAATAAATTGTGTTCCTAATTGTTGAATGAGAGAGTTGTTGTGAGGGGAAGCACATAGTGGGGGTATAATGGGACCTTTTGGAGTTAAGAAGACCTTAGAGATATTAGGTGAACATTTTTATTGGCCTAAAATGAAAAATGATGTTGATCGATTTATAGTAGATGCATCACTTGCAAAAAAGCTAAGTCTAAGGTTTTACCTCAAAAATTGTACACACCTTTACCTGTTTTTAATGAGCCTTAGGTTAACATATATATGGATTTTGTATTGGGATTACTTTAGACTAAGAAAAGACAAGATTCAATAATTGTGGTGGTAAATAGATTTAGTAAAATGACATATTTTATTCCGTGTCATAAAATTGACGATGCCACTAACATTGGGGATTTATTCTTTAAGGAAATAGTACGATTACATAGAATTCCTAGAAGCATTGTATCGGATAGGGACGTTAAATTCCTTAGTCATTTTTGGCGGGTTTAGTGGAATAATTTAGACACAAAATTATTGTTTTCTACAAACTATCTCCCCAAACCAATGGACAAATTAAGGTAGTGAATAGGACTGTGATACAATTGCTATGCACTATATTAATAAGAATTTGAAGAGTTGAGAAGAGTGCTTGATAAGTGTGTTTTTGCACACTCGTTTAATAATTAAATAAGCTTAAATATTGATTAATTGAGCAAATTTCAATTCTCAATTATGTAATTACTGCTTTTGTAGGTAAAAATCACCTAAGGTAATAGAACAAGGTGAAAGGAAGTGAAAAGGGGCAAAAAGTGTACAAAATTGTGAAGTTGGGAATTAAAATGCATAAGTATTGAAAGTTCATGGCCCTGGGGGTTGCAATTTTTGGAGGGCTTAATTGATATAAAAGATAAAATCCAAGGATCAAATTGTACAAGATCAAAGTTAAGGGGCTTGGAGCTCAATTTCCTAAAGGACTAAGCTACAAAAAAACTAAAGATGGAAGTGGCGCCTCAACGCCCCTGTCGCAGCGCCCCATTTCAGCCCGAGGACTATTTTAAATTATTTTCAAATGTCAGGGACTTAGCTGCAAATTTTCTAGGTTTTAATATTAAAACCAAAGCTAAGATTTTTTTCCCTCTCCCCAGTCGACTTCTGAGGAAATGGTGGCAGATAGCCACCAAAAAAAGACACTTTTCCAAAATGGCCATTGACTACTGCTTAAAAAAAAATTTAAAAATCTATAAAAACTTTAAAAACAATGAAAATCCAATATTACCCCTAACAAATTACTCTTAAACTGACGTCTGAAAAATAAGGGGAAGAAATGTTGTTGAAAATAATGGTAGAAATCTTTGTAGATTATGTATACTTACTGAAAATGGACATTTTTTGAGGTGTTTTTGGGTTGAAATGGCGATCCTCGGCATCTAGATCGGAGAAGAAAGGGAAGAGAGGACGCCCAATTGATCCAGTCATCTGTTAAACAGACGGCCCAGACGTTTGGGCCGTCTGTTTAACAGGCGGCCCAGACGTTTGGGCCGTCTGTTTAACAGGCGGCCCAGACCTTGGCTTCCCTCAAATTTTTATTTTTTTTTTGTATTCCATAAATAATCTAAATACACAAAAATAAATAATGAACATTTAAATAATAAATAAAATGATTATTGAAATGATAAATATAAAATGTAAATATTGAATAAATATTAATAATCAATATATGTAATTAAAATTTAGTTGAAATAAATTTCTAACATTTAAAATAAATAATTAAATATTTACCTTTACTTATTCAATAAACAATTTAAATAATCAATCAAAATAAATAATTAAATCAAATAATTTAAATGAACAATTGAAACAAATAAATGAAAAATAATTGGAACAAATAATTAATTTGAATGCATAAAAATAAATAATGAACATTTAAATAATAATTAAATGATTATTTAAATGATAAATGTAAATAATGAATAAATGTTAATAATCAAAATATGTAATTAAAATTTAATTGAAATAAATTTCTAACATTTAAAATAAATAATTAAATATTTACGTTTACTTGTTCAATAAATAATTTAAATAATCAATCAATATAAATAATTAAATCAAATAATTTAAATGAACAATTTAAATAAATAATTAATTGAAATCCACAAAAATAAATAATGAACATTTAAATAATAATTAAATGATAAATGAAAATAATGAATAAAGGTTAATAATCAAAATATGTAATTAAAATTTAATTGAAATAAATTTCTAACATTTAAAATAAATAACTAAATATTTACGTTTACTTGTTCAATAAATAATTTAAATAATCAAACAACATAAGTAATTAAATAAAATAATTTAAATGAACAATTGAAACAAATAAATGAAAAATAATTTGAATAAATAATTAATTTAAATGCACAAAAATAAATAATAAACTTTTAAATAATAATTAAATGATTATTTAAATGATAAATGAAAAACGTAAATAATGAATAAATGTTAATAATCAAAATATGTAATTAAATTTAATTGAAATAAATTTCTAACATTTAAAATAAATAATTAAATATTTACATTTACTTGTTCAATAAATAATTTAAATAATCAATCAACATAAATAATTAAATAAAATAATTTAAATGAACAATTGAAACAAATAAATGAAAAATAATTTGAATAAATAATTAATTGAAATGCACAAAAATAAATAATGGACATTTAAATAATAATTAAATGATTATTTAAATAATAAATGAAAAACGTAAATAATGAATAAATGTTAATAACCAAAATATGTAATTAAAATTTAATTGAAATAAATTTATAACATTTAAAATAAATAATTAAATATTTATGTTTACTTGTTCAATAAATAATTTAAATAATCAATCAACATAAATAATTAAATAAAATAATTTAAATGAACAATTGAAACAAATAAATGAAAAATAATTTGAATAAATAATTAATTGAAATGCACAAAAATAAATAATGAACATTTAAATAATAATTAAATGATTATTTAAATAATAAATGTAAATAATGAATAAATGTTAATAATCAAAATATGTAATTAAAATTTAATTGAAATAAATTTCTAACATTTAAAATAAATAATTAAATATTTACGTTTGCTTGTTCAATAAATAATTTAAATAATCAATCAACATAAATAATTAAATAAAATAATTTAAATGAACAATTGAAACAAATAAATAAAAATAATTTGAATAAATAATTAATTTAAATGCACAAAAATAAATAATGAACATTTAAATAATAATTAAATGATTATTTAAATGATAAATGGAAAACATAAGCCCCTGTTTGATCCCCATTAAATTAAATTACATTACATTCCATTTTTCTCTCTCCTATTTTCAACCACACAATCATCTATAAAATAATATTACACGTAAATCGAAAACTTCTCATTCTTTTTCAATCACTCATTGTTCTAAAAAATATTATTCCCCCATTTTCATTTTCAGGTAATGGATATCAAACAGGGGCTAAATAATGAATAAATGTTAATAATCAAAATATGTAATTAAAATTTAATTCAAATAAATTTATAACATTTAAATAAATAATTAAATATTTACGTTTACTTGTTCAATAAATAATTTAAATAATCAATCAACATAAATAATTAAATAAAATAATTTAAATGAACAATTGAAACAAATAAATGAAAAACAATTTGAATAAATAATTAATTGAAATGCACAAAATTAAATAATGAACATTTAAATAATAATTAAATTATTATTTAAATGATAAATGATAAATGTTAATAATGAATAAATGTTAATAATCAAAATATGTAATTAAAATTTAATTGAAATAAATTTATAACATTTAAAATAAATAATTAAATATTTACGTTTACTTATTCAATGAATAATTTAAATAATCAGTCAATATAAATAATTAAATCAAATAATTTAAATGAACAATATAAACAAATAAATGAAAAACAATTAGAATAAAGAATTAATTGAAATGTACAAAATAAATAATGAACATTTAAATAATAATTAAATGATTATTTAAATGATAAATAAAAAATGTTAATAATGAATAAATGTTAATAATAAAAATATGTAATTGAAGTTTAATGGAAATAAATTTCTAACATTTAAAATAAAAATTAAATATTTACGTTTACTTGTTCAATAAATAATTTAATAATCAATCAATATAAATAATTAAATCAAATGATTTAAATGAACAATTGAAACAAATAAATGAAAAACAATTGGAATAAATAATTAATTGAAATGCACAAAAATAAATAATAAACATTTAAATAATAATTGAATGATTATTTTAATGATAAATAATTAAATGATTATTTAAATGATAATAAATAACTAATTGAAATAAATTCAATAAACAAGTAACTTAAATGTTAATTAAGCAATAAAAATAATTAATTGACATAAATAACAAAGAAATATAAATATTTTAAATTTTACAAGATGGATTACCATTTGGACGCCGTCGTAAGATAGATTCCCGACAAAATTACGTCGAACTATAACTTAACCAACTTCGCTTAGTCCTAGATTTGTTGGATGAGGAGCACGCAGACCTGTTACACCGATCCTACCTATGACGGTAACTCTGGCACAATTAGGAGATGCATTCAAAGAATGCGACGATATGTTTGACAAGTTGAAGTTCGGGATGATGTTTATACTAGAGAGCATATTTGAGATATCATCACAAGAAGACATCGATAGACGTCTTTCATTTGGAGGTTGTTGATGACATTGACACATTCAACAACTATCCATGTGGACAAAGCTGACAGTTATCAGCTTTCCTTAACGATCCTGAGATACATATTATTCATTTGTGATTTATGTTGTACGTCATTTCGAAAACTCGATGTATGGTTATTAACTCGATGAAATGTTAATTTGTCAGCTTGAAGTGCTCATTGAGCTGACACCATTGATCGAGGAGGAGGGTCAAAGTCTATTCGAGGAGATACAGTCGGCAAGCGATAGGGTTCCAGACAGTGACAGAGAGGGTGGCAAAGATGGTGACTGGGAGGGTAGCGGTGAAAGCGTGGGGATGTACACAGATGTTTCATTAAAATCATTATGGATGTCAATGGGAATGGGAGAGGTGTCGGTGGAGGGGATGAAATAATTATAATAATTGTATATATTTTTTTATTCAAGAAATAATTGTATATATTGTAAAATTTATTTAAATAAAGTAATGAAATATTACATACATAATATACACAACCAATTAAGATAATTTATAAATAAAATATCTAAATAAGAAATTAAATTAAATATTAAATTTTTATTTAATTAAGTGATTAAGTAAATAATTAAACAAAGTAATTAAATATTAAATAAATAATATACATAACTATGCTGGAAATAACTCCCCAACTTGACAGATAATATCGCGAGTTTGGATAATGTGATAATTATGCCGGAGAAGACGATGAAAGTGACATTCTGTAAGAAATATATTATTGACGTGCCAAAGCAAATGGTTAGCAAGAGGACTATATTGCTATTACAACACATTGTTTCTTCGTACACCATCGAGGCAAAGAAGAGAAAATCCGTCGACGATACGTTGCCCAACCTCTTCCGTGAATTCGAACCAGGGCGATTGTGGAATCTTTGCATTGAAGTTAAGGTTATAAAAATGGATAGGATATATGGATCGGATCTACTCAAATTCGATTCGATCCGTTAAGAATAATTATCTTATTTGATCCGATCCAATAATCCAACGGATATTTGAACGTTAAATTCATATTCGATTAACTATATTATCAGAAATTAGATCCGAAATTGAAAAAAAAAATAGAAAAATAAAGATTTTATTTATTTTTTCATTGAAAATCATATCCCCAACAAGATTTTAATTAATTATGTATTTTAAAAAATATTTGAACTATCTTGATGGGCTCACTTATTATAATAAAAGGCTCAAATCATATATATATATATATATATATATATATATTTTTTTTACCTAAGTGGTGCTCCTTTAACTCATTTCTAAAGGAGACTCTTTTTGGAATGTTTTAGTGATATCAGATCAGATCGATCTATATCCATATTTGATTTATTTAGTTAATGGATTATTATATATATATATATTATTTTTTTATCTAAGTGATGCTTCTTTAACTCATTTCTGAAGGAGACTCCTTTTGGAATGTTTTAGTGATATCAGATCGGATTGATCTATATCTATATTTGATTTATTTAGTTAACGGATTATCGGATTCGAATATCGATTGGGTTATTGGATTAAAACTCTAAATACATCTCCCATTAATTTCATCGAATTCAGATCAAATTCGGATCAAATTGAACTATATTGAATTTTTAACATCAGACGTGATGTAAAACTGATAAACCAAACATACATTAAAAATGTAAGCTTTTTTTTATGTACATTGTGATCCGTAGTTGTAATAATTTAAAACGTAAGCATTTCTTTAAAACGTTTATAATACTTTAGTTTTTATATAATTGTTTAATAAATAACTAATACTCTTAATTACATATATAACACACTATAAATAAAGAAAATTGAGGAAATCGGTGACATATTATAAATAGAGAGTACATACAATTTAAGTAGATATTACATATTCGTCGGGTCAATTTTCATGTAATCAATAATATACTATAAATAGAGAAAATTGAGGAAACCAATAATATACTATAAATAGAGAGTACATACGATTTAAATAGATATTACACATCTGTTGGGTAGAGAGTAATATACTATAATTGAGAACTTCCCACTCGACTTCATTTAGTAGAAGAAATATATTTTCGACATTCTTGAATAATGTTCGATGTTTTGAAAATGTGATCGTGCTTAATATTCGACTTCCATCTCTGTTAGATATTCTCATGCATCATGTGATTTATGTTCTAGTTAAATATTAAATAAATAATATATGTGACCAATTAAGATAAATAATTAATGAGATATTTAAAGAATAAATTAAATTTAGTATTAATTTTGTATTCGAATAAGTGATTAAATAAATAATTAATTAAAGTAAAGAAATATTAAATAAACAATGTATGTAACCAATTAAGATAATTAATTAATGAAATATTTAAAGAAGAAATTAAATTAAACATTAATTTTTATTTGAATAGGTTTTGAAATAAATAATTGAATAAAGTAATTAAATATACATAATCAATTAAGATAATTAATAAAGAAATATTTAAACGAGAAATCAAATTTAATATTGGATAATTCTACATATACTAATTTATAAGAATATCCATAATGTATATTTGAAATTTTATAAGTAAAGGATCGAAAAAACTGTTTTTCAACTCTCCAATAATATTATGGTACTTGTACATTATGGTATAATATTTTTATTTAAACAAGCAATTAAAATAAAGTAATTAAATATTAATGACTAATAAAATACATAACCAATTAAAATAATTAATTACTGGACTATTTAAATAATTAATTAATATTTAAAAATTAATTTTTTATTCGAACAAGTGATTAAAATAATAATTAAATAAGGTAATGGAATATTAAATACATAATATACACAATTAATTAAGATAATTTACAAATGAAATATCTAAATAAGAAATTAAATTAAATGTAATTTTTTTAATTTAATTGAGCGATTAAATAAATAAATAAACAAAGTAATTAAATATTAAATAAAGAATATACATAATTAACTAAGATAATTAATTAATGAAATATTTAAATAAGAAATTAAAATAAATACTAATTCTTTTATTTAAATAAGTGATTAAATAAATAATTAAATAAAGTAATTAAATTTTAAATAAATAAAGTACATAACCAATTAAGATAATTAATTAATGAAATATCTAAACAAGAAATTAAATTAAATATTAATTTTTAATTTAATTAAGTGATTAAATAAATAATTAAACAAAGTAATTAAACAATAAAGAAATAACATACCTAACTAATTAAGACAATTAATTAAAGAAATATTTAAATAAGACATTAAAATAATTTTTTATTTAAATAAGTGATTATTTGAATAAAGTAATTAAATATTAAATAAACAATATACATAATCAATTAAGATAATTAATATAATTTTTTTATTTGAGTAGGTGTTTAAAATAAATAATTAAATAAGGGCCAATTAAGATAATTAATTAATGAAATATTTAAAAGAGAAATCAAATTAAATATTAATTTTTTATTTAAGCAAGTGATTGAATAAATAATTAAGTAAAGAAATTAAATATTAAATAAACAATATACATAATCAATTAAGATAATAAATTAATAAAATATTTAAATGAGAAATCAAATTAAATATTAATTTTTTATTTAAGCAAGTGATTGAATAAATAATTAAGTAAAGAAATTAAATATTAAATAAATAATATACATAACCGATTAAGATAATTAATTAATGAAATATTTAAACAAGAAAGTAAATTAAATATTAATTTTTTTAATTTGAGTAATTGTTTAAAATAAATAATTAAATATAAAGTAAAAAGGGTTTGGTTTTTTAATTTGTAATTTAAGGGTATTTTTGTCTTTTGAAACAAAACTCTATCTTTGTAATTGTATAAACCACTTAAGGGCATTTTTGTCTTTTACTCAATAAAAGGCTATTTTGATAATTGACAAAGTTTTTTGCTTAAAGTGAAAAAATGGCTCCTTGACTTGGCCAAACTAAAGATTACCCCGTCGGCTTCTGCTTCCTCTTTTTCTTTCTTTTCTTTTCTTTTGCTTTACTCTTCCTTTTTCTATTATTTTTCCTTCTATTTTCTTGGCATTTTGGAGATTAAATCTAGTGTACAAAGGAGATTCAATTAAGCATTTGGCAAAGCTTTGGGGAAATCAAGAGCAAGCTCAAAAAAGGGATTTTATCTATACCTTGTATTTTCTCAGTTATTTTGTCAAACTTGCAATGTATTGTATAAAATCTCAGTTATTTTGTCAAACTTGCAATGTATTGTATAAAATACTCTATTTTTTATCATTTGTATAAAATGGGCTAAGTTATTGTGTTGAGATTTATGGTTGTAGCTTAACCTAGTTTTTAATTAACTTTAATATTTGCTCTTTGATGTTAAGTTACTTATTTTAATGAGTTTTTACTATTGTTATTATTGCATTTTCATTTATGTGTCAATGAATTATTGTGTTTAGTGAATTGTACATCCTTCGAAAGAAAAATTGTGCATTTTACACCTAATAGTATAAACATTAAGTTTGTGTAGGGGATAGAGATATGCCCCTATCTCTATGTGACCCAATAAGTTATTTTCACAAAGATTTAATGCGGTTAGTTGGTTTTAATCAACATAAAAATATAGTATGTTAAACCAATCGATTATGGTTAATTTCACTCGAGAGAGGTAATTGACTAAAATTGGAAGATCGAGTCTAACATCTTAAATAAGTAATTTGTTAATTGGTTTGTCGAGAAATTAATTAGGCGACAGTTAAATGAAACCATAAATCTAAAATTCCCAAGGTTTGTATATTTTCTTATTTGGTAGATTTTTAGTTCTTTTCCAAAATCATAATTTTATTGTGTGTTTATTTCTATTGTTAGAGTTAAATTAATTAAGTTATGTAATCAAAAGTACACGTTCCTTGAGGGATCAACAACCTGAACTCAAAAGGTCCACTTTATTTCTTGAACGCAACCCGTATAATTGCGGTTTATAATTTTAGCGACCAATGCTTACCATTTTTGAATTTGCATACAATAAGGCCACGCATTCTACTATTTTGTTTTTACCTTCTGAAATTGTATATGATTTTAATCCACTAACACCTTTAGATTTAATTGGTTTACATGTTAATGAGCGAGATAGTTTAGATGGAAAGAAGATGGCCAAATTTGTGAAATTACTTCATGAAAAAGTAAGAATGCCAATTGAAAAGAGAAATAAGCACTATGCTTCTCAAGCAAACAAGGGTCGAAAGTGTTACATTTGAACCCGAGATTGGGAGATTAAGTTTGGGTACACTTGAGAAATGAACACTTTTCAGAGCAAAGAAAGCCGTAGTTGCAACCAAAGGGAAAATCTAGGAGATGGTCATTTCAAATCCTTCAAAGGATAAATGACAATGCATACAAATTGGATCTTTTTGGTGAGTATAATGTTTCGGCTATCTTCAATGTGTTTGATCTCTCTCTCTTTGATGCAAGTATAGATTCAAGATCAAATCCTTTCGAAAATGGAGGAGATGATGTGATCTATGGAACAAAGGCAACGAATGCAAGTCCAAAAAAAGATCCGAAGCAAAAACCCGTTGGTTCAACTTGGTTCACACAATGGACGAAGAGACCGAGCGAATAAGCTATGCGGTCGTATAGCTCACCCACGCATGCTATTACATGCAGTGAAGTAGGATATTCCACGGTAGATTTTTCTTAGTCTATGCGACTGCATGCTAGGACACCATGTGGTCACATAGTGCATGTTCAAGACATAGTAATTTCAAATTTCGTGAATTTCTTAATTTTGTTAGAACTCCATTTTTATGGTAATTTTTGTATTATTTAGACTTTATTTTCGTTTCAACTAGGGATTTATGGGTTTCCTATATATATGACTCATTATTCTACATTGTAAATAACATTCGTTCATATCAATTGAGAGATAAATTTTGTGAGCATATTTTGCTTTCAATTCCTTGTTTTTCATTGAACAAAATTCGAACTTATCAATAATTATTTCTTGTGGCATTCAAACAATCCAGGTGAGATTCGTAAGTTTTGTGATTAAGGGGTCAACATATTGACGGCGATTATGTTGGTTACTCAGTTCAATATTTCATAATCAAACTCAAAACTTTGATTTCTTGACTTTCTTAGATTCGATTCAATCTCTTATAGGTTTCGTAACTACTATTGCTACATGGTTTCGCATCTCAATCTTAGAGTGCTGTTTTTTTTTTCTTATCTCAAGGATCGAAGAGTAGAAAATGGATATTTTCTCAAGCTTTTCTTCAAAACTTTCTTCAACTTGTTCCTTCTTCAAGAACACCACTTTTTATACAAAGGAAAATGAGATGGTTTTTAGATAAACTCTTTCCTCACGGGATACATTCATGTTTAAAGTATTATTTCCCATAGGCGGTACTAATCAGTTGACCTCGAAATCCAATGGTACCCCATCATCAACATATCACAACTCATATTTCGTCCACATGTATGTTACATGTACACTTAGATAACCATGTTAGACTCCTCGTGATTGTAGCTTTGACGAGGTACAAATATCGTGAGTACTCAGACGCTTAGTCAAACGAATGTATAGTATTTTGAATGTTAGAAAGGCACAACGAACGAGAATATGTCTATCGAATTTAAAGAGAGAATATCGAAATCTTTACAATGTGTGAGTTGAGATCACTATTGTATTGCTTAGATTAAGCTTACCTAAGGAGGAACAAGTGTCAACTTTTATATCAGGAGGAAAGGTGTCGTGCCAATTGGATGTTTGACATATGAACTTATGTGTTAACGACTAAATAGTCAAATCATGTCAATTCCAGTTGTCATAGACATGACCACTTGACACAAGCTTAAAAGTAGCCACCTTAAGTCATGAAGGCAATCAGAAAATTATTGAAAAATTGACTGAGCAATTCTATTGCAGGATGCCAAATTTGTCAAATATACAAAGTGTCTTTTGATAAAGGTGGTGTTTATAAATGATATCATTCATAAGAGATGTCAACCATCTCGAAGATGCACTGCAACAGGATGAGGCACCTAACCTCAAAAGTACCACTTTTGAGTGAGTATAATCATCTTAGAAGAATTACTTTGGTGGTAATATATCATGTGTTAGGAGAGGTAGTCAACCACTTGGATGAGGCGCTAATCACCTCACCCAATAACCCAACCACCTCGAAAAGATGTGGGGGAGTGAGATGGAGTGGGGTGTCTTACTTCTTACTTGGTTGTCATGTGAGTGCCTTGTAGGATTGGACGGGTAAAGGAGATAGTTGAGCCCAATAATCCAACCACAATGAATTTTGACTACAATTATGATTTTACTACCACTAATAAACACATAAACTTCTTGCTATAAGCAACTTGTAGTTTATATATATATACACAATAAGATAAATATAATGAGATTCGAACTTGTGATTAGTAGCAACATTTTACATAATAAAATATATGGATAAAGAAATAGAAAATCTCTTCATTGTGTTTCAAAACATAATAATTACTTTTTTTTAATATATTAAATATATATATATACACACACACACACACACACACACACACATACACACATACATATACATATACAATAAGATAAATATAATGAGATTCGAACTTGTGATTAGTAGCAACATTTTACATAATAAAATATATGGATAAAGAAATAGAAAATCTCTCCATTGTGTTTCAAAACATAATAATTACTTTTTTTTAATATATTAAAAAAAGAAAGGATTCGTTCTGTGGGCTTAAACTTCCTCTATTGGAGTTTATTGTAATTGTTGGATGCAAAACTGTGGGCCCATGTAAAACACCCATATAAATTAAATTAAATTTGTCAGCACAAGGGAATACTGGCGTGCATCTCACTCGGACATATAGTATTATTGGTGTTACAACATCAGTTTAGGTGGTACTATGGGTCCATTTGATTACAAAGATAGAATTGGGGTGGAAAGAAAACGAATTCCAAGAAATTGAATTGCCTAAAAATTGTTTTCTTGAGAATTATAAATTATTGTATTTGATTGATATAATTTTTCACATGAAAAATGTTGAAATAAAAGTATTTTTTTATGTTCTTTTGATTTTGTTTTACATGAAAATTGTCAATTAAAGAGATAAAATTTACTAGTATTGGAGATAAAATTTGTTTCCATTGCAACCAAAAAAAAAAACTATCTTCTGATATTCGTTTGACTTTGTTTTGCATGGATTGTCAATAAAAGAGAAATATTTTTTTACAATAATTATTAGAATTTGTTTCCATTGTCAAATAAATAAATAAATAACGCTACAATAACTCAGAAATTGGAATTCTCACCCATTCAAGGAAAAGCTAGAAATTGGCTTATGTGGCAAGAAATGTGGAATTCGAATTCTAGGAAAAATTTTGTCAATCAAACATCAAAAAATTGGAAAGATAAAATTTGATTTCCATTTTTCATGGAATTTGGGTGCAATCAAACATGGCATAAGTGTTATTAAATAAATGGTAATACTATTAAGCCCTACTGGGATTGCAACCCCAGTTTAAATAATGTTGCGTTAAATGATAAGTGGAATTAAATGTCTAATTTAATTTCACCTTTCATTTGACTGATCATCTAGCGCCAATTAAACTGAAGGTGCAATCCAGTGGAATTACATAGCATTATTGTTAAATAAAATGTACAATTAAATGAATCACATAATTTCACATTTAATTAAATCTATCACATAATATCATATAAATTAATGCTCTAACATCAGTAGTGTTCAGTAGCATTATTATTATTCTTTCTCCTCGATGTTTCATTTAATAGTGTTTGGATGGAAAGAAAACGAATTTTAGGGAATTGAATTGCCTAAAAATTATTTTATTGGGAATTGTCAATTAATAGTGTTTAATTGATATAATTTTTCACGTGAAAAAGTTGAAATAAAAGTGTCTTTTGGTATTCATTTGATTTTTTTTTTATGAAAATTATCAATTTAAAGGATATCCACTTCTACAATTGTTCCTAAAAAAAATTTTCATTGCACAAAAAAATCCAAAAATCATCTATATTTGATATTCATTTGGCTTTATTTTAAATTAAAATTGTCAATTTAAGGGATATCATTTTTACAATTGATCTTAGAATTTGTTCTCATTGCCAAAAATAAAACAAAATCATGGAAAATTCAAGTGTGTGTGGAAAAGATGGAAAACGAATTCCATGCAAAAGATTTGCTATCGAACACACAAAATTGGTGGAAAGTGGAATTCGAATTCCATTTTTCATGAAAATTGTGCCAAACGTGCCTTTTGCCATTCTTTGATTTACAATATATTTTCATGATGGTACAATTTTCAAAACAATAATTAAAAAAGATTTACATTGAATTTGGATATAATTATTGAAAGGGATGTGCTATATGCACAGACCCCTGTGCACAGGGGTCTGTGCAAGAAGGGAAACCCTTATTGAAAAGAACCGTATTCACAGGGGTCTGTGCAAGAAGGGAAACCCTTATTGAAAAGAACCGTATTCTTTGCTCACGAGACGATACACAGTATTGATTTTTCTCCGTGTATATTTGATACACGGTAAAAGACTACCCTGACAACATGCTAAGAAATGCTGTAGTTGTACATTTAAACCTCATTAGGGGTTCCACCTGAGCTATGCAGTGAAAATATAATTTGTCACCTATTTATTTTTTGTCGTATAGGCGCTTTATTATGGTGATATTTTTTTGGTCTACTGGATTTTTTAGGAAAAGAAAGAAAAGACTACCGTTCAATTGAATAATAATTATGCTACTAAAATGGAATCATTTCAAGCAGTAGGTGGTGAATCTGACACCGAGAGGTTGAAAAGTTTTGTAATTTAGATTGCTCCTTGTGTAAACCATAAAAACACGTCTATTATTATTTCTCAGAGTTCTGATAAATGCCCGTCAAACAGAATTGGTTGACAAATTTACTGGAATTTTATGATATATTGATTTTTAAATACATTTTCCGATTACTCATACTAGAAACTAATAATTTTTAGTCAATCCAAAATTTTTTGAAACAAAAATTGAACTTTTTCTTTGTTGTTCCTGTCTCTCTACATGCCTCATTTTGGTAATCTCTGCGCGTGAATTTATTTTGTGAACTTGTCTTTTAATCTTTTCTTTTTCAGCTAAAACTTCACTGAACATAAGAAATCATTTTCAATTTTTGTTTTTCTTGAAATTTTTGTTTTTTATATTTTTATTTTTGTGTTGGCAATGGAAATAAATTTCATCCCCAATACCAGTAAAATCTATTCCTTTAATTGATCATTTTCACGTAAAATAAAGCCAAACGGAGATTAAAAAAAAAACACTTTTATTTCAACATTTTCTACATGAAAAATTATCCCAATCAAACACAATAATTTACAATTCTTGAAAAAAAATTCTAGACAATTCAATTCCTTGAAATTCGTTTCAATTCAATTCAATTTCATCTTTACAATCAAACGGACCACAAGAGTTTGTGCCTTGGAATTCGAAGTCTATTTTCACTTTCGTATCAAACAGTCAAAGTAAAAAATGAATTTATTGGACATGATATTTTTCATGGAATTTAATGCTATTAAACTGATTCTAATAGTAATTTCATAAATCAATTATATTTGCTGTAGAAAATGGATGTGGCATAATTAATATTGCTTGGTTAAATGAATTCACAGTCTAAAATCAATAAAAATGCCTTTTTTGGGGAAAACAAATCTGGAGAGGTGACAGCCAAAGTTGAGCTTGTCAACAAACATTTATTTGGAGTTATGTTCAATTATCAATATCCATTTTCTTTTTGTTTTTTCTTTAGGGGAAACTTGTGGTAATGGTTTTTCTTTTATAGAACATCTTACATAATTATAGGTCCACTGATCAGATCAACTCTTTTAACAAAAATCGATTCGATACATTTCTTGTGACCTCATAGGTTTTATCTTTAATAATTATGGATCCATTGATCAGGAAAGCAGCTTTTATCATGTTCATCCCATTGTAAGAGTTCTTTCCTAACACATATATCAATTATGTCAGAGACGTCGAATTTTAATCAAGAAATTAGTATAAATTATCTGTATTAATTTACCATCTACAAATTACTGCCAACGATACATAGGAGGTTGATCTTTCTCAACATGTTATGTAGCACGAATCACCTTTTGATAGTTGATACAAGTAAAGCAATCCGGGAATCTAGGAATGAATTCAGTTACCTATCATATAAAAAGAAAAAAAATATTAAAGTTCTATCTGTTCTTTCACTCAATATATCTATTTGACTGGATACTGTACAGTATAATACGAGACAATGGAATGCAATGGGATAGATTGTAGAGGGGTGCCTATGTGCTTTTCAGTTGTATCTATCAGATGCCTCAATTGGTAAAAGATTATTTTTATAAATCCTTTAGGGGTATTTCGTAGTGTTAAAGTTCCATATAAGATTGACAAAACATTATATTAGGCTTTCTTCGAGGCTTATTTCAACTTCACTACTTGTCTTACTTGAGAGATTTTGTCGATGAAATATGGATACTATTGATAAAACTTGATTTGTTTACTTGTTTAGAAACAGAGGCTCCCAAGCCTTTAGTTCAAAAGGATCCCTTGACAGTGGTAAGATATTCATAATTCTTCTCATTTCAATTACTACAATATGATCATCTCTAAAAGCTCGGAGAATTTGAGTAGCCTGCTTATTAGGATTTAGAAGTTAATTCTCTCTTTTCGCCTATATCAAACCACCTCATCTAAAAGTTTAAGTTGTTAGGGAGGAGACATGTTCGTTCATTGAAATTTAGTCTTTAACGTGTATAAGGTATATTAAGATGTCAATTATGTTCCTCTGCCTACGTCAACATGCACTGATTGTATCACAAGTTAATAAAGTTTACATGGTAGAATTTCATTCGAACAGACCTTGCAAGTTGATAGATTTTCAATTGCCAAGTATGATGATGTCTTGTGAAATGCAAGTGACTGAGTCATTAGTCTATTTGTACTCTGTGTGTGTGTGTGTGTGAGAGAGAGAGATAGATAGAGATTTCCATACCAAATTGGTCCTTGCACCAAAAATGTCGATGTACTCATTTCACAATTTCTAATTCTATCTCGAGGGGTTCTAAGTTCAAGCCTTACACAGAAGGTTCAGATTAGAGTATCGCCTATTGCATTGTGCATCAGATTGAAAGGGAAGGACTGAATACACTTTTTGCATGTTCCTCTGTAGTTTCTGTTGTTTGAGATCAAGACTCTTTCAATGGAAAGAAAAACTGACTTTTACTGAAACAGAATAGAATGTTTCAGCATTATATTTGGTTTATTTGTTTTAACCTTGCTGAAAGAAACTTCTAGACACTGATTATTAAGTATGTATTGTTGGATATTGGTTAAATAAATCGAGAATTGAAAAATCGATTAAAGTTCGTATCGACTTCAGCCAAATACGCAAAAGCTCGATTCAATCCGTTTAAGCAAAATTATTTGCCACTTCGCCGCTTCGGGGCGCACAAACGGGGATCGACCTGACCGGTCAGGTCGCGGGGGTCGAGGGGGCAACGCCCCCGAAAGAGAATTTTGATTTCTCTGCATGTATTGAAGGGTATATTTGGCATTTCGAAAACCAATATCGGATGAATGAGAAATAAAGAAAAAAGACGAAAATCAGTGAATAGACACCTTTTCATAAAGGTGCATTGTTTGGAAAATGTGCATGGTTTGGCCTCAACCATTTCGTCCACACCCTTTCATGGTCTATAAATAGGACCATTTGGGTGTCCTATTCCACACAATTTGATATGCAAAACGTCTCTCATCCTCTCTTCAGTCCAAAATCAAAATCATTTCATTTATTTTGATTTTCTTTCATTTCATCCTTGGAGTACATAAGCCTAAATTTGGTTCGTTGTACTTGTGTTTTGGAGTGCTACAAACACAAGTGTAGCCGTTGTATCTTGGGAGTCGATTGCCGAAATCCGTAGGCACCGTTGCGGGGCAAATTCGACTTAAGGACAGAGTCCAACTCTTGTCTCGGTTTTGTCACCATCATTATACTTATTTCGACGTCACTATTCACAAAAATCATCCAACATGTATGATGGAACAGGGCACAAAAAAAAGCTTTCTGAGGTTTCATCATGGGAAAACAGTAAAAAAGCAGCTCTTGAAGCCAAACAAAAGCAAATAGAGGTAATTGAAACGCACATGGTGATTATTAGCAAAATATTTTGCAACAAAAATGCTTGCGGTCTTTGATCTTTAGTCATGAAAGAGTTTCTTTCTTTCGAATGGTTGTTGGCGTGTTTAGTAGTTGGTCTGTACTTCTACGAAGTCGACCAACGAAGAAAAATAAGTTGAAATCTCGTACATTCTCCCACGTCCACTGCTACATATAAATGGCAGGAACGTATGGAGAAGGAGAAAGCAGATTATAAATGAGAAGTAAGGTCGCTCTCGTTCACAAGCAAGCAGAAGAGAGGAGACCTATGGTTGAAGCTAGACGAGGCGAAGAAATTTTCAAAGCAGATGAGATGTCTGCAAAATTCTGTGCAAATGGGCATGCTCTGGCGAAGGTTTGTGGGTGCATTGGAGGTTAAGCTTCTCTCGTTTGGCAATTGTGTGAATTTTGTTGTGTAGTTTTGGCGTGTTTAACATATTCAAAATATGACTAGTTTTCATTTCCTTGTGTGATCTTGTACAGTAACTGTACTTTTTCCTTGCGAGAAAACAAATACATTTGTTTATAACTTGTGCTGAGAAGTTCTCATCTCTCAAAATTTAGGATTAAGCCAAACGATCACATTGTTTGACACAGCACTCACAGTCGAGACGTGGGTCCCGCACGAATAAAATAATGCCAACATCCCATATGAGTGTGTTGTGTCAAACTTTGTGGTCGTGTAGCATGATCCCAAAATTTAAGCCAGTAGAGAAATGAGAAATTTATTTATAATGTAGATATTCAAGAGTAGAAAAAATTGCTCTTCCCATGGTCATTGTGGAGTACTTGCTCAACCGTGTTAACCTAAATCAGTCACTACATGCAAAACCTAGTACATTTAAGTAAGAGTAAATCCTTTTTACTCGAGTTTTGTGTAGACTCTCTTCATTCCCAACAAAAAATAATGGGCTTGAATAAAGTAGAAGCGATATCGACCCAAACTGTACTTCACTCAAGTCCTCTCTTATATGATGGACTTTTGATTCAATTTGAGTCTTCAGCTGTACGTCCTTAGCCCATCATTGCATCATTTCATTTTTATTGCCCAAATATACCCAATGTATATGTATTTTTTACTTGATCCTTGCCTACCCAAGCATGCCCGATGTTATTTTATTCAATTAGTAATTTTACATTTACCGATAAAAAATAATAATAATAATAATAAAAAAGGTGTACACATCGTAGAGGAACTTATCCATATATTTGACGTTATGATAGTTTAAAATATTTTCTAGTTTTACCTTTAACTCTTTCTAAAAAATGTTATTTTAGTGAACTAGTAAATTTATCAACCTTGGCTTCCACTTTTGTGTTGAAATTTGAAACTGTAAATGCTTATCTGCAGCACTTTTTAAAAATAAATAAATAAATAAAATATAATATAATATAATAAAAATTGTTATTATCATTTTTGCAAGGCATTTTAACACCAAATTTGTTCAATATTGGACCTACCTTTCGTGGTCCGATGTAAACTGAACCAGTCGAGTTGGAAAAAAGAAACATAGCTGATACTCGTATAGGCTACTCTATTGGGGTTGACTTTGATACCATTTTGACATCCTAATAAATCTTTCTACATAGTACCATCCTAAAAAAACCTTTTTACCAGGAACAAGTTTCATTTCTGTTTGAAAAGAGAATTCGCTGAATAAATTGAATCACTCTTTATGCTGAACCACCACATGTTCAAATTCACAAACAAGTAAACACAAGAACAAGGCAATCCTCGTACCAGATCACAATATACACACAGCATACGACTCCATAAAAACAGCCTAGTATTGCATAAAAAAAGTCAATTTTATCGATCCCCACATGGTACCAATCATGTTCTCGGTGGCAGAATCCCATTTGATCACAGAAACATCCTAAAAAATGCTCAACATTGCAGCCACATTTTCCCTCGGAAGTATGAGGAGGATATTTTGATGTATGATGTGGTGTGGGGGTAGAATTACAAGGTAATAACAGAAGATGAGTCCAAGAAGATTTTGCATTCAACATACGGAAAGTGCAAATCAACCTAGCCCCATTATAAATAAGAACGACGAATTGCTGACAGAACCAAAAGCAATGGAAAATTGAACCAAACATTTTATCCTGAACATGCATACGATATTGAATTCTTTATTATAAAAAGGACAAAGAAATATGCCTGGAACTCTGGAATCGTCAGCCTCATAAGTCAAAATACAAATCTTCAACGACCAAAGGCACAATTTAATACAGCACCTGACTCTTGATCATGTACTTCGAACAGCAGCTAAACATTTCTGTACAAGAAGAAATCACCGAAGGCATAAGATACAAGGGTTAAATATTTGCAAGATTTCAAAATTATATTGAAATAATAATTTCAACTAGTATACAAATGCCAGCAACTAAAATACCAGATATTTTCGAAACAATGAGAGGAGAATACAATCAAACATGGAGTACATGTTTGGTTTGCAGTTGTACAATAAACACGATTTTAGTTTATTTTTCTACTAAACAAGCCATTAATTGTTCTCTTCTAGCAACAAAAGAAATTCCAGAGGTATTATGATGGTTTTCTCGGAACTTCAGGTAAGAATGACACGCTAAAGTTTACGTCATTAGTAAATGAAGTCTAGCGAGAACTTGAGAAACATGTGCCTATTTCATCAAAATCATAGTTATATACAGATTATCACACAAAAATCATCCAAAAGAAAGCATTTGTTTAACTATATGATTCACGCAGCATCACAGCTTTGCAGTAACTGCATGTACTTCATTGCAACTTGTACCAAATGGTCTATTAATAAACTACACCACTATTTGGTGGGGATTAAAATCAGATATTTAGTAAATTTTGATAAAAGTTGATAAAATGTGTGGTTAAAAATTTATGGATCCCATAAAATTTGTCGTTAAAATTAGTTGTTGATTTTGACTTAAATGAAAATCTAGCTTTTAAATTCTACTAAACAGGGGATATATTAAAGATCCACACGATTCAGCTATTTTTAAGCTTTTCTTAAAAGTCCAGAACTGGTTTTTAAGTCTTCAAAGATAATGCATCAGCCAAATGGTAAAATCGTTTTCTAGAGGTACTCTTCAAGTTCTGTCCCTGATTCCCTCTCAGTCCAGGATCCAACAGTCTGAACAAGAAATAATCGAGCAGTCCACTTATATTTCAACCCCCCCCCCCCCGCGGCCCTTTTTTTCAGTCAGTAGGATTAAACTTTATCATGCCAGTATATATTTGCTGAAACATTATGAGAACTTCCCAAAACCATGTTAAAAACAATGTATTACCACTGAAGCTAGCAAACAATTACATGTTGATTGATGTTGGTGATAAAGCAAAAGAAATCAACCAGAGTTGAATGCAGCAGAAAGACTGAGAAGCATCCAAAGTGCCTCAAATGTCCCGACAAGCATTTCCCTCAGAATGCAATACTAGACAATGTTTAAAAAGGAAAAAGTGGGTATCAAGGTGTTATACCTCAATGAAAGGGTGCTTACCTCAAGAAAGAATAATAAATAATTCAAAAGAATAACAAGAAAACAAAATTATGCTCATTGATATCCATAATGGAACTAATTACAGAAATTAAAAGTTTAACTTGCAAAAGAACATAAAATAGATCGATATAAATAAAAATAATAAGTTCTCAATTTATAATCACTTTATAAGTGATTACCATTAATTAGAGACAACCCAGAAATTTCTTGTATTGTCATACTAAACGATCTCGGAGGAAATCAGTGACATCACCATCCTTGTCACTAGAAGTTTCTTCTTATTCTTTGCTATCATCCTCCACTTGCAAGAATTTACTGTCCTTCCTCTCTTTGAACCCATAAACATGTTAGGTTATGAAGAAATAATTGAATGTCTGGACAATGCAAGATATATAGGCGAACACTATAGTAGCTTTCAGCACTAAGCCTCGCAAAATGACATTTAAGGTATGGATTTCAAAACGTTTTCTGGAAGCCTCCGTGAAACAGTATTTGAAGCATAAGCCTCAAGTATCATTTTTCAACAATGACTAGATTACCCTTCTTCCATGATACCATTTCGCACAAGTTTGTGGGACATTTAAAAAAAAAAATTCTAAATAATAAACAGTTAGGAACGAGGAATTCATAATTCAGTGAAAAAGTTTTACTCAACTAAACCAAGGATGTAATTTAAAGTAATTAATAACATAGATGAACTTGCACAGTAAAATTAAAAAGGAAAACTTATATTGCATGACTTCTAATATGAGTGCATCTCTGATTTGCTGAAAAACTGAACATGCATGCTAATAAATAGATATGCATATTCGATATGACTCACCACTACCTTTTTGACCAGGGAGAGGAATTCTTACGACAGATTAACGACAGTATATAGCCTGATCTATATGTGGAGGGATCTGTTTGATCTCTGTCCCAAGTTCTTGTTCAATCCTATACCTGAAAGATTCGAGTAGGAAAATCATATAATAATCTCCAAAAATGAAGTAATATTGTATCACTGAAAAATAGAATAACAGCATACAAATTGAAACGGTCTTCATAGGTTATCAGATTCACAGCTAACCCAAGATGTCCAAACCTTCCAGATCGTCCAACCTACACATGACAGTATAGTCCATGAAAAAATAGCACAGCAGTCATGACTAGTACACTGGCATAAAATTTAACATACCCTGTGTAAATATGTCTCAGAGTTCTTAGGAAAATCAAAATTGATTACGACATTGACTGCTTGGATATCTATACCTCTTGTAAATAGATCTGCAATTAGATTGCAAGAGGAAGATAAAACAATTATTGCAATAACGTAAGGAGAATACCGTTTAACTAGAAAAACAATTTCATTAGATGAGGCTAGAATCAAAATGCAGGTAAAGGCATGTCCCTTCTTTCTCCTCCCATCTGAATTAGTGGTGAGGAGTGAGGACAAATGTTGCTGCCGAAGGATGCAAACAAACAATTATTAGGAAAAGGGGGAAAGGGAAAGGGAAAGGGAAAGGGAAAGGGGAGGGAGGAAAAGGGGGAAACAGGAGGGAGATAAAAATTGGAGAGACAGGAGAGATATTAGGGGAGAAAGTATTAGGCCCCCTTTTGGTACCCATTTTTGTAAGAATATGAATGAAAAATATAGTCGTTATGGGACCCACATAAGAGATAGAAAGTCAAATATGGTGGTTTGATGCGATGAATAACAGTCATATTTTTCATTTTTGCGGTTAAAGAAAGCGAATCAAACAGGCTTTAATTTATTTCACTATCAAAGTAGTTGTTTATTACAAATACAAAGCATAAGATCCCTTTATATTGGGCTTCAAGGTACTATTCTAAGTAGGAAATACCTAACAATGTTTTGAATACCAGACCAGACCGACCGGTTCAACCGGGGTAACCATAAACCGGTCTCAAATCCAATCCAGTCATTATCAGTTAACCGGAAAATAGGAAACTAGTAAATACATCCGTGAACCTGCAGGTTAAATCAGAAACCAGAAACCGATTACGGGTTTTTAACCAATTCTAGAAAATGTCTTCATTAAAAATCCTTCAAACTCCTCCTTTTTTTTTAGCCCAACAGGAGCAGGCCCAGTTCACCTTTCAACCCCTCCCATCACTATTGCTGTTTATAAAAGAAAATTCCCATGAAGTTGATTGTTGATCAACCGATGTGGGATAATTGATCAGTGACTAAAGGACAGCTTTTAAAGTATAATCTCATCATACACATATTTTGACAATCCGATGTGGGATGGGCCTTAGGACAACTGAAAATTGAAATGCTTAAATGTTAATTATTTATTGTATTCTACATTAACATGAATTTAAATCATTAATTGGTGCTTTTGTCTATATATATTAAGTTAAAAAATTAACTTAATTTTGTCAATTTCGTGGATATAATTTATTAATTTATTACCAATGGTTCGACCTCAATTCGACCCTTTGACCCTTGACTCTTTCTCTTTTCCGGGTCGATTTTCAAAACATTGATACCTAATAACATTTATTGAATCAAACTTTAATTATTTTTCCTAAAATACGCATCAAATTGAAAACTGGATTATATAATCTCTCTTCTAATATTCCAAAAGTCGCATCCCCCATTCAACCGCAAGAATACAAAATTTACAAAAAATATAGAATTTGATTTGAAATGAATGCTTCACAAGGACAGTGGAAAACGTACACCACCACGAGTGCAACTGCAAGCCAGTGATAAAATAATTACTTACGTGGAAAGGAAAAAAAAAATGAAAAAAAGAAATTACATATTTAAAAATATACAACATTGTTAGTCGAGTTGCAGTTAACCGTAATTGGATTATTTTAGAAATAGCAGCAAAAGAAACCAAGAACTCTTAAGTCTTCATTGGAATCATGCAGTTAAGACTAGGGACAATAACATTAAGAAAGAAAAATGGTATTCTCTCTATCTATTTAGGCCCATTTTTGTTACAAGGAAATAATCAAGAAAGCCTTGCATTGAAAGCCAAAAGGAGGGTGGCAAAGTCACTTTATCTAATGCTTCAAAAATAGCATGCACCTAAGAAACTTTTCAACTATTGACCCTCTATATACACTTGCGGTTATATTAAAAGTATTCAAGATTAACTTGTCTATTTACTCATACTATCATGCACTAATTGTGCACAATCATTTCCCCACCCAATCCAATTGTTGCAAGCAAAGCACAATAGATCTAAGGGACTAATAAGTCTACAGTTTGGAATACATTTTTATGAACCAATATTGTTATGAGCCACAGGCATAATCAAACAACTTGAGCATTGCATACTCATCTGAGAACAAAATTGTAGATGTAAAAGCTCAGTCATCGCAAGAAGATGGAGATCATACCCGTGCAAACAAGATTCCTACAGGCACCATTGCGGAAGTCGTGAAAAACTTTGTTACGATGATCTTGAAGCATCTTAGCATGGATATAGAAACAAGAATAGCCTAGCTCTGTTATTTTCTTGGCAAGAAGTTCTACTCGATTCACGGAATTGCAGAAAATAATAGATTGGTTTATTTGAAGCTGCAGACAGAAAATTTTACATGTATATAATCCCCAAAACAGAATTTTCATGGGAAAAAAGATGCATCATCCACAATAGAAAGTCATGCTCAATCAAGAGTTCTAACCTTTGAAAAGAGAGTATTGAGGCAGTGGACTTTCTGTCTTTCTTCAACAAATGCATAATACTGTGTTATACCTTTGAGAGTTAACTCATCCATAAGGTTGATGACATAAGGCTTCTGTAGGTATCTATCTTTGAAATCTTTCACAGTGACAGGAAATGTGGCAGAGAACATTAAGATCTGACGGTTTGCAGGCAGAAAACCAATTAACTGCTCAATGGAAGGTTGGAACTCTGGTGACAAAAGCTTATCAGCCTGAAAGACATTGGTAGAAACAGGGTGAGTTTACCCATCAATAATCACCTTTTTCATAGAACTAACTAAACAGAACAGGATTATAGTACGATCAAATGTCTATAATCTCCTAATCGGTTTGGAATGCCATGACCGTACAAAAGCTAATTCAACCTTGGACATAAAAACAAATCAATGGCTAGAGACTTGCACTTTGAAGAAAGAAACTGTGACCATACAGACTAGTTCTCCAAATCCCACAGTATCCCTTTTCTCTTCAAAGTTCTAAATAAATATCTCAAATCAAAATTCAGATAGCATTAACATCTACTGCTGCTATCATTTCTACAGCAAAGTAGAAATCCTTAACAGAGTAGCGCATCACAAACAATTCAAGAAAATCACATCACAAACAATTCACGAAAAATCATTACCATATTTCCAAAGAAATACTTCCAGGCTCCCAGTCCAAGGAGAAAAGTTAGTTTTTTTAAAAAAAATTTATTTTTATTTTTATTTTGGGGTGGGGCATGGGCTGGGGTGTTGGGTTCTGAAGAAATGAAAACTAGGGAGTCTTCCTAAAGGAATACCAGCCTCCCCAATTCCAATACTAACAAAAGAACAATATCATTTCACATTTAAGTTGCTTGACTCATCCACAAAAAAGAAAGGTAACTGCAAAAAATAAGGATATACCAAACCATCTCATTACCTCATCCATCACAAGCATAGAGCAATGTTTCAAAATGCAAACACCCTTTTTTGCAAGATCAATGATTCTCCCAGGAGTTCCAACGAGTAAGTGAACTGGTTGATACAAACGCATTATGTCATCTCTTAAGCTAGTTCCACCTGTTGTAACCATAACTTGAATTTTTAGATGCTTCCCAAGCTCTTTACAAACTTGCGATGTCTGAAGGGCTAATTCTCGCGTTGGGACAAGAATAACAACTGCAACAGTGCAAATTGGTGAGATGCCATACAAGAACAGAATAATTTAAAGCAAAGATATAACAGAAGCAGAAAAATGAGAAAATGTCAAACTACGCAAAATAATTGCTAGCTGGTCAAATTCTTCATCAAAACATTTCGTAGGACACAACATTTTATCTACTCTTTTACTACACATTCCTTGGAGCCCACTACTTATAAGCACTTAAAAGCTTAGCCAAGCCCGCAAAGCGTAACAAACAAAAAGACAAAGCAATCTTGTAATTTCTGCATCTCCTATCCCAAATAAACATCGTCACTGGTTTCTATTAGAATGAGTCTAACTTGGGAAAAAGTAATGGCAGCTACCATTCATCTCAAACTCGATTTTGAGCTCTCAAAAAGCAATAGGTCTAGCTCAGTTGGCTAAAATAAAAGCTCTCACTCTCACAATAAAAAAAAAAAAAAAGGATCAACTTGCACCCTTTCTTGAATTTGAATCACTTCCTCTTCCCTGAATAAGTCAAATTTCTACAAGGTAGGGTGTAGAGATGACATATTCACAAGCAATATCAAATAAATAAGATTAAAACCTTGAATAACATTGTTGTCTTGATCAATTTTCTCCAGGGCAGGAATACAAAAGGCAGCAGTTTTCCCTGTTCCATTTTTTGCTCGAGCCAAGATATCGCTTCCAGTGAGAGCAATTGGAATGCTCTCCTCTTGAATTGGAGAAGGTCTCTCAAATCCCTTCTCATATATTCCCATAAGCAGCTCGCGCTTCAGAAAATAGTCTTCAAATTCATTTCCTTTAGTAGCTGTTACATCCTGCAAGGAGAATCATTTATTAAGGCTAAAGCCTAAATATACAAACAAATGATAGTCTAAAAATTGTGGAAGGGCTGCTTGTATTTCTCAAAATCTCAGAAGTTGATGCAAATAAATTTACAGCCACAAGAAATAAACAATTGGCAACTATAAAACACATATTGGAACCCGATTAATCTTCTTCATTGAGATCCAATGAACTATATTCTGCAAACAATTTAGCTAACAAATTAACTGTACAGACAATTTAGTCATACATGCAAGCAGGATCTATGTGTCTTAGACAAAATGCTGCACGTGGATAGCCAGGTGTCATAAATGTCTAGACAGAATTCTCTATCTTATTCTCAGCATGACATCTGCAATTTACACATCCATTAACCAGACACGGAAGACTGCAAACGAAAGTTTAACAAGGTGACAGAAGTTACAAAGAAAATTGATGAACAAGGTGAAGCAAATCCGGATCCAGAGTGTTCATACCTGTCCACATCCAAAATGCATCGGACACAGCCAAGCAGTACTGGAGATTAATTATGAGACAGAAATGTCTATGGAAGGAAATTCTACTATTTAGATTACAACATGAAAACAGCTTTGATTTCAGAAGGCTGAAAAATAATGAAATGTTTATAGGGGGAACTTGCGATGGAGGTTCCAAATTGATCAAAAAAGTGCCGTGAGGTTCCAAACCTACCAATCTTTGCACCGCAATCCAAAACCTTTTAATAAATGTGCGGTGTAAGGACCTTTGAACGCATTCCATCCAAATATCTGTCTGCCGACCAAAAACTCAAAGGTTCGCCTTCATTTGACCATTTGTTAGACCATTTGTTACATTTTAAGAAGGGCCAACTGGTCTCCACGTTTTCCACTTAAAACAACTAAAATGTTTTTTCCCAAAAAATAAAATAAAATAAAATAATTAAAAGGAACAGAAGGTGTAATAATACTGATGATGATGACGACAACGATGATGATGATAATACAACAAAAAACTTCATCTCCCTCAACCCACCCCCTTCTCAACCACCACGACCCCCAACCACCCTTAATCCAGTTGTGGCCACCAACATCTTCACCACGAAATCAAATCTGCAATTAAATCCCAAAACCCAATTATCCCCTGCACTTTTCTCCTCAATTTTCATACAAATCAATGCCCCAACATCAACTTATGGTCCGAAAATCCGCTATCCAATATTCCCCTCCTGAATCTGACATGGTCACTTCATTACCACAATTCAAACACCAAAACAACAGTCTCACATTTCTATCGCACTGGGAATGGTGTCAAAATGAAACCAAACAAGCACCACCAATTAAAATACAATTAAACGAAATACATTTAATGTATATATAGCAGCAACAGCAAATAAATTTATTAGAAGGGATGAGAAATTTAGCATCTAGAATCTATTTCCTGTCATTTCATCAGTGGCATTATTTGGAAATTTGAATGATATATTCTCTTCTTTTGATAGATTTTATGATTGGGGATGAACAAGATTCAGATTTTGAATGAGCGCTCAGGAGTGTGTTTAGGGGGTGTGAAGGCTGCTGGAGTTGGTGGTGGTGAAATGTGGCCGTTAAAGATATGGTTGCCATTGGTTTATTGTGGTGGTTGGGGTTGCCGGTAGCCACTGTTGAATCATGGGGTGGCAATGTGGGTTGTCAGGTTTTGGTACGACCTTGCTCTGCACATTTATTAAAAAGGTTTGGGATAGCAGTGCCAAGATTGGAAGGTTCGGGACTCTGCAGCACTTCTTTGAAAGGTTTGCAAACCTCTCTTGCAAATTTCCCTAAAAAGAATGAGAGGTGGACTAAACTAAGCATGACACAAGACGACTGCAAAGTATTAGATTTCATTAGATCAATATAGAAAGCTTTGGATTCAAAAGAATGGTAATAAGGCATTCACAAAACAAAATCGAGTTTGTAGAGTATTAGACTTGGTTTCTTCTTGTTTAACCTACACAAGCTCCTCTAACTTACCAAGTATTTTTTTTCTCTTATAAAAGCTATCAAATTCAAAAATTATTAAACCACTACACTGATGATTATTTATCTACCACCATGGCCATGTTTAACTCTTAGCTTGAGTTGTCCATATAATAAATTAAATAATGGCGTGTGTTGAGTTATGAAAGAGCATGCTGACCACTAAATTTAGAACGAAATTACGTTCAACCATCCACAGTAAAAGATAATGGGGTTTGAAACTCGGTTAAGACCCCTGATTTAAACCTAATGTGTTGTGTTAATGTAATCAGCACATAAATTGAAGAACGGATTAAATACAAAAAATTTGTATGAATCAAGAATGCAGCACGTAAAAATGAATCAGAATATAGAGCATGTAAAGATATGAAACAGCGGTAAAAAGAGTACAACTAAGGCAGTGATAGGTTTGCTTAGTCTTTGTAATTATGATTTTCAACTAAGCGATTGTATATGAGAAGAAACAATGTTTAAAACCCCACCTGGGCATTGAACTGAAAAAGTTAAAAGGCCAGGATTCAAAGGGTCAAAATTTTCACTGGGCCCGAACTGGAGTCAGTCCAGATGTCAAAAAAGATAGAAAATATGTATAAAAATACATACAATAGAAACTATAAGAGATAATTAAATTTTCATGAACTAATACAAAATTATAAATTCAAATTTATTAATTCAATTTACAAACAAGACAGTGAAAATTTACTTCACTGAGGGTAGTGGCCAGGGCACTTTGGTTAGCCTGACGTCCGAAGATCACAAAAGGGATTAGAGAAGAAACACCTTTAAAAGGACAACATTTTGAATCTTTAGATTTTTTACCTCTGTTCTGTCTAATTTGTCATGAAGAGATTCACAAAACATCATTACTTGGAGAAAAACAAATGAATTCAACTGACTAAGATAACAGCTCCATACTGCATGAAAGGAAATAACTGCAAGAATTAAAAAGTGAAAACATTTTTGAAGTACCGCAAATCAGACAGGACACTTTTCCTCAATATGGAAACATCCACAAAATCAAAACTAGCCAAATAAAGACTAATCGCACATTAGATATTGCAGCTCAAAAATTCCAGAAGAGCTTCCTTCATAATATGAAACCAAGTAATAACAAGCATTAAAATGGAAAACTTTTTTGGACTATCGTATGGCAGACAGGATAATTCTCGTCGATTTTTGGAACCATATTCAATATTCCAGATCAAAAATTCCAGAAGAGTTTCCTTGATAATCTGTACATAACCCTAGCTCTGGAAAGAAAAACAATTTCTTTGGTACTGACCTTGAATCAATAGCTTCCGAATGCATGGCCCTTTGGACCTCGTTGCCTACTCTGTCGGCAGGAGCCGGAAGCTGAGTCCTTGGAAGCAACTGCTGTGGCTGAGGGTTCCGAAATGCCTGATTATTCGGCGCTGGATTTCTCTGCACGTACTGCTGCGTAGGATTTCTTGGCTGAAACCCATAGTTTGGTCCAGTATTCATGTTCATTCCCCCACCTCGGCCGCCTCCCATCCCCGGCGGCGGATACCTCGCTCTCGAGCTCATTGCTAAATCCTAAACCAACAGAAAATGTGAATTCTACGTAAACACAAAACCAAAATCTGATGAGAATTGGGGTTAGGGTTTATGAAAAAATGTAGGCCTAAATAGAAGGAAATTGTTAAGGTTAATTAGAAATGGGAGCGAAGAATTTTTTAAAATTATAGAAAACGGAAGCGTTGAGAAGGTGAACGATCAACTGGAGATGGTGTAACCGTTCTAGGGCTTGGATGAAAGATTGAACCGGCGCGACATTATTATTATTATTATTATTATTATTATTATTATGATATATATATATATATATATCTGATGAGAATTGGGGTTAGGGTTTATGAAAAAATGTAGGCCTAAATAGAAGGAACTTGTTAAGGTTAATTAGAAATGGGAGCGAAGAATTTTTTAAAATTATAGAAAACGGAAGCGTTGAGAAGGTGAACGATCAACTGGAGATGGTGTAACCGTTCTAGGGCTTGGATGAAAGATTGAACCGGCGCGACATTTTTTTTTTTTTTTTTTTTTTTTTTTATAACAGGAAGGAAGCGGATCTATTGGACTCGTTACAATATCGTTTTTTATTTTTTCAATAAAAAAACATTTTTAAAATTGCTATATGATTACCATAAACTGAGGAAATACATGGAAATGGTCGCTGGTCATGGCCTTTGATCATTAAAAAATAATTCAAATTAAAATAGATATATAAATTACCATCTACTAATTTTGTCCTTGTTTTCAATCAAAGAAAGAGATGTGAAAAAAGGGAAAAAGGAAAATTTCACACAATCAGTTGTAATAGTCGGATCCGGTTGAGAGTTATCATTCCTACAGTCTATCCAATGTCGACAATCATAAAATTTTTAATTATTATCTTCAACAAGGTTAGTTTTTTGTGGATTTAAGAGAATGATTTTTCATTTTGTATACATTTTGAATTTGTGATTTAAATTGTCATGTATAACGTTTATTCTTCATTATTTCTCTCCATTTCCGACGACAAAACAAACTATGCTCACCGACTATTTAACAATCAGCTCAATCGACTATTTAATAGTCGGCTACAGTCGTCTTGGGTCGATTGTCGGGCCATTTTTTTAAATGAGTCAACTGTTCGTCCATTTTTTTTCCTTTTTTCTTTTTTTCCCCTTTTTTCCATTTTTTTTCCTTTTTCTCATTTATTTTTTCATTTTTCCTCGTTCTTTTTTCCTTCTTTTTTTAAATCTTTTCGTTTTATGATAAAAAGCAATTTTTTTCGATTTTCATTAAATAATATTTATTTTTAATTAAATTTTCAATTTTAATAAAAATACTTTATAATAACTTTTTTGTCTATAATCCATTTATTTGTTATTAGCGTTAGTGTAAAATGAATTTACGTTACAATTCGGTTCGTTTAATTTTATGAGACTATGCTCGATTCGATTGTCTCTTACTCAATGTTCTAATATTTGAATTTTTTGCAGGATGGAATACTTTTTAGATTCATAGTTGAGACAGATGCTGGGGAAAGATACTTGGAACAGTAACTTCGATAGTTCCACTACTATATTGGAGTTGTTGGATAATCAGCACACAAATATTCTATACCAGTCCTTCATCTGGCCCCTATGTCAGTTGAGGGAGATGCAATACTTCGAGCAGATCATCGATGCACTACTACATTAGCTGCTTAGGATGGAATACCATCTAGACATGGAGTTGAGATAACTGTCGGAGAAAGCTACATGGAATAGTAACTTTATCAGTTTCACCACAATATTGAAGCTGTTGGATGATTAGCACACGAATATTCTATACCAGACCTTGCTCTAGCCCCTTTATCAGTTGAGGAAAGTGTAATGCTCCGGGTAGATCGTCGATGCATTGTTATGTCGGCTGCTCATGGCAATCAACAGCGATACCTTCTACTTTGACCTTGGAGACCAGGTCGCTACTTTCTCCTTGATTGAGTTTACCCTAATAAATGGACTAAAGCTTATGGGCGATGATGCAATTCATGACGATACTCAGAGAAGTAATAGGCTGTACGACACTTATTTTCAGGAATAAGAGACGATGCTTCTAACTTAACTTATTGGCGCAATCAAGAAGTGTGACCAAATGTTAGATAGACTAAAGTAAAGACTGGTATATATCCTTTAGAGCGTGGTGCTGTGTCATTACAATAAGACTGCGATCGACCTCTTACATCCGGAGATCGTCAACGATATCGATGCCTTCAACAATTATCCATGGGGCTAAAGATATTTTGAGGACACCGTACACATCTTCACCATATCATACTTAAAACTAAGGGGTCCGTGTTTAAGTACGACACTTATCGATTTTTCCTGGCAATGCATGCAAATGTTTAACATAACTAAGGCCTTGTTTGATTCTTAGTCTTTCCAAAATACTCTCTTCTTTCAATCACACATTATTCATTAAAATAATATTACAAATAAATTAAAAAAATCTTATTTTTTAACCACATTTTCCATCAATCTGTTATTCTAAAATGCATATTAACATAAAAATGGGGCCTCTAAGATCAAAATATTCTTATACTAAATTTATACATAATTATTATATATGATGCAGACAGTGGCGGAGCCAGCACCTGGCAAGGTGGCACAGCCACTCGTGCTAGCTCCACTAAAATTCATTGTTGTTACCGGAGCTAAAGAAGAAGCCCGAAGATTGAAGTTCAGGCGGCGCTCATGGAGATGGAAGAATTCGGAAGAAGATGACAAGTAAGTAAGTGATTGATTCTGGGCCTTTTTTTTTATTGGGGCTCCTTTTCCTTTTTTTATTTAAAAAAGTTGGCCCAAAACATTAGATGCAATTTAATAGCTATATATCGTTTAATTGTTTAATTCAAATGCAAAATGAGAGAACAAATTGCAATTCTAAACCCTACCTCACTCCCTTCCTTCTGTACTCGTGCGACCTGCCGTTGGTTCGCTGAGTTGTCGTCGAGCCTTTTCGGTCTCCTACACTGACCCCACTGCATCTTCATTGTTCTCTCCATGAGTCTCAATCATCTGCATTGTTCATCAATATTTCACGATAATAGAGTTAATCTACTTGTGCTTATAAAAGGTTTTTATGTTTTAGCACCGAAGATGTTTTGTTGTACATGTGTGTATGCTTTATTGAAATTTTTTTGTTGTTGTATTGTTGTTTTTGTGTTCGCACGAATTATAATTATTGAATGAGACTTTAAAGTTTAAATGATTTGAGCCTTTTGGGCTAAATTTTGAGTCTTCTTTGTAGTCTTGTGCAATTGCTAATTTCTTTTCAAATTATGGTGGTAGGCTAATAGGTAATGATGAATTATGTGATTGAACAGGCTCTTATGTCTGTATGAAGATTCCATTTTTATCTGATGACATCTTCTTAAGCTTGGTGAATAATT
Source organism: Olea europaea var. sylvestris (assembly GCF_002742605.1). NCBI lineage: Eukaryota > Viridiplantae > Streptophyta > Magnoliopsida > Lamiales > Oleaceae > Olea > Olea europaea. The sequence continues at coordinate 17,352,928 of NC_036251.1, forward strand.
CAATGATTAGAGCTGTTTGGAGCAGAAAAAATGATTTAAATGTTAACTAGTGGTTTCTTGTTATATGCTTTTCATAAACCAAAATGCACTTAGCTTAGTCGTACTTTGTATTATGCTTCTTTGTACATTGTTCATGGAAGAAAGATGGCCAAGTTTGTCTTTTGGACACTACGTAGAAGCACCTAGAAATTGCATCTAGTGCCCCTTTTCTTTAGTTGAATGAAAAGTATAAAATGACGGTCGATGGTCGACGATCGCCCTAGCTAGTCAAGAATCTTGGATCCGTCACTAGTTACAAATCTAGGTATATGAGACTGTTCCCCTCTTGGGTACCCAGTTTGCGATGTGAGGAGAGATGTGCTGCCCTCGATGCATCATTGGCGAGCATTTCGAGCGAACGGATATCCATATCTGTCAAATGGTTATCAACTCTCCTTGATAACCCTCATATAAGTATTATACATTTGTGATTTTTCATGCGTATGTTGTATGGTTATATATATAAATTTATTGCTTAAATTGTCCTTATGTAAACATGATATTTGATGATTATTTTTTTATGTCATAAATTCTTCTCGTGACATATTCATAATGTCAATGCATTCATAAGTATACATGAAGTTTCAAGAAATAAAAAATTTCCCAAGTTTCAATAAGTTAAGGACTGGTTTAAAAAGATATATATTTCATATATTTTTATTACAAGGTGTATGCTCATCCCTGTGTAACTGGAAAATGTGGCGTGAAGGACCGACATACCCGACCAATGTTCAATGATAACATTAATATTAACCGCTTTGCGGTACTACTGGTAGGACGAATAGGGTTCCAAATAAAATGGGATTATATATTGAGAATTTTTTTTTATTTTAAAGTAATTCAAATGAATATCAAAAGTGTGCATCATGTACATGAAGTTTGTTTACTGAGAGTTAGCTCATTCCACGTTATCCCTCCTCATTTTTATATGATGGAGGCAAGATGATTTGACCTGACGATTTGTGATGACATAGATTCAATATTATAAAATTTAAATATTGAATTCATTTTGTAAATAAAGTTAACATTCAATTTAACTATCTTATATTTTTATTAAGCACAAACTTATTTTAAAATACTAAGTCATTGATATTTATTACGTTGAAGAGAAAAAATCGTTTTTTTTTAACATTTATGATGTTAGGAGAAAATGAAATGATAATACTTTCAGATCTGGGTATGTAGATTTGGGATCGTCACACCTACGCTAGAAAAGGTCAGGATCCTAAATAATCCCCAGTCAGCAACTACTCCAATTGCATTTAATAGTAATGGTGAGCAGGGAATCATATATCCTCTGCGTGATACGTTGGTTATATGGGTTGTAATATCTCATAACGGCCTAAATCACATCCCTTTTAGGTAACAGTAGCTCTGCAAATATTTTGTTTGAAAGTTTTTTTTCCTAAATGCGAGTAGATTACCATTGGATGTCAATGATTGAACCTATATGGCAATACTAGAGATAGTCTAATCCCAAGGGAACAGATTATGATGTCAATATAGATTGATGAAGAACCAACTGTATTCAACGGGTATATGGACTTCTTAATTATGGATAGTAGGTTCGCATATAATGGAATTCTCGGAAGGTTCGTCCTGAAACAGTTAAAGGCAATAATCTTAAATCATCACCTATACTTAAATCTTGAAATTTTAAAAGAGATAGCCAAGGTCAAGGGTAATCAGGCAGCTGCACGTGAGTGCTACATTAATGCCCCAAAGAAAGCAACCCCAAAAGCTCCTGTAGTCAATACTATCTTGACAATCGAAAGGAACATGCTTGAGAAACCTCTTTTCAAAAAGCAAATATCTGATGTTATGAAAGATGAATTAAAAAACCTATCTATCGGTAAGATAATTTTGTAAGTACCAGGAGAAGCATGTGCAAAAAAATGGTTAAATCCAAACTGGACTCGAAACAAGTTCGCAGTAGTTTCTGTGAACAAAAAATTGAAAGGCAAGTCTCTTTCCATCAACAAAGCTATAATTAAAGGCGAGGTCTATCCCACCAATGAAATCTTATTTATAGAAGAGCACAATTCCACTAAGGAAGAGTTATATTAAAATTCATTTCCCAGAAAGCAAAACCATATGGGAGCGAGCTCACGTCACCCCTCAATAAGAAATTGTCTAGCGAAATCTTATTTATAAGCGAGCACAGTTCTACCAAAGGAGAATTGGATTGAAATCTATTTCTCGAAAAGCAAAACTGTATAGGACAAGATCATGTTCACTCCTCAATAAGAAATTGTCATGACAGAAATTCAATGTAGCTACATGAGAAAAATACTTGTAAACAAAAATTGTGATAGAAGCGATTTTAATAGTATATTTCACAATATAACATTGTATGATGCATATTTATGGGATACATTACGAAATTATTTACATACAATCATGCGAAATATGGCTGACAACCAAAAATAAACAAACAATTCATGAAAAACAACACGGTTCAATATTAAATAAATAAGCGAAAAAAGCGATGAGAACTCGTTCAAAATGATTAGCTAGCTCAATTGTAGCAACATTCTCACATGGGAGAATAATTTAAAATACACAAACTAAAAATGCTCAATGAAAGAAGAGGAAACATTGGAAACCCTAGAGGCGAGTAGAGAGATATGATAAGAGTGTAAAATATAATATTTCTCCCTTTTAATTATTGCATTTTGGTAGAAAAGAGGGAAGATAGAAGAAAAGAGCGAAAATGACCAAAGTGAAAGAAAATGAAAGTTCAGGGACTAAAGTGCAAATACCCCAAACTGGTGCTTAACCTTATGATGAAGATTCAAAAATATTAGAGGTCAAATGGATGAGGAAAGAGGTCAAAGGGATGAAATATCATCAAAGTATGACCACACATCAATTCCCAATCGAAGAAGTTACGCACCAATTTTCAGCCTTATATTAGGACCCATTTTTGACATATCAAACGATCAAATTGGAAGATAACATTTGAAGAAAAGTTGTATCCCTTTGAGTTAGCTTTCCAACGCAACTTGAATCACCTCAATCGGAGGAAAGTTATGGTCAAAATACTAAAATCTATCCGACGGAGAAATATTTATACTATGCATAAACATATGCCTGTAGGCCTTGCGTACGCGAGATTTTAAAAAATCCACTACTGAGGCCTAAAAAAGCCTATTGTGTGTACGCATCATTAGAACCCATGCATATGCATGGTTTATTCTGGTACCCGAATCTTCAGTTTCCTAATTTGATACTACCACTTATGGAAACGCGATTTTCCCACAATTTTAAGCCCTAATTCAAGAGAGAACGTCATTCTTCTCCTCTAAGAATAATTTTCTTTGGTTTTTGGTTCAAGAACACTATGAGAAACTAAGGGATTTGGTGAAGCAACGAAGGAACTCGATTGGTATCGGTGATTTTAACGTCCTTTTCCCAGGTAATTCTAATTTTCATTGTTAAATGATTTTAAGGTTTAGATTTCCCATTTTCATGAGATTGTTTTGAGATTAATTCAATTCTTATTAGATTTTTTATAGATTCAGTCAAGCTTTTAAAATTGATTAATCAAAATAATTATTGAATTTCAGTTCCAAACATTATTGTGAGATTGGTTTAACATTTATTAGATTTCTCATATATTCAATCATGTTTTGTCTATTGTGGAACTAAATTATTCGTTGAATTTCAATTTCATACAATCTTATTGGTGTGATTCTTTACCATTATATGCCATATGTATATAATTGTTTTTGGATTTAAGTTCAATAGATTAGAGTGAGAATATGTTGTAGGACATCTGGATTTTAGAATTATCATAGAATTAAAATGGGCTTTAATGATATATTTCCCAATGAAAGTATTAGGACAAATATCTTTAATTGAGTATATGATTGCGTAATTGACATCGATTGATCTGAACCAATCGAGGGAATTCCTACGCTTCATTATTTCACACATTTATATTTATAATTTATTCAAATTGATACATTATTTTTACACAAATCAAGACGAAAACCTTAGTTTTTGATCTTTTGAGTACTTTTTTCATCTCCTTGTGAATACAACACCCCAAAACTGTACTACAACTACCACGTTATACTTTGGGTATAATCAAATTTTGGCGCATTATACTTCGTTCTTCTTTTATATTTTTTTAGTGAGTTTAATTTTATTGGTGTTTATTCTGTTATTTCTCCCGAAATTTCATATTTTATTGGTGCTTTATGAACAGGGATTGAGAAAATGGGGATGATTTATTGCAAGGCCGCAACCAGTGTTTAAATCTCTTTATAAACCTCTCTTTGATACTGAATTTATTGGCACACACATCACATCACACAACACAATAACTGATAGTGAACACGAAGAGGCACCAACTAGGACTTTGCATGATTATCTTCATCCCACATGCACATCTACACCATCCTGCATTATATTTCGACCTAATATGCCACGTATGGACTTTAAACCAGGAATGATCCAACTTCTTCCTACTTCTCATGGTCTTGAAAATGAAAACTCATACGTCCATAATAGGGAATTTGAAGAAATAGTTGCAACTTTCCACAATCAACGTGGTACAATGGATGCAGTCAGGCTTAAACTTTTCCCGTTTTCTCTTAAAGAAAGAGAGCTTACTGTATTCATTGTGACCACGTTCAATTAGAACTTGGGCTGAAATGACCCATGCTTTTTTTGGCAAATATTATCCCCATCATAAAAACCACTGTCCTTAAGAAGCAAATCTCTTCATTTGCCCAAAAGGATAGTGAAACCTTATACTAAGTTTGAGAAAGATATAAAGAGTTGCAAACCCTTTGTCCCCACCATGGTTATGAGAGTTAGTATGTGGTGAGTTATTTTTACGAGGAATTAACACCTAAAAAATGCCAGTTTGTTGAAATGATGTGTAATGGGGAATATTTGAAAAAAGATCCGGATGAGGCCATAGACTACCTAGATGACTTAACTAAAAAGGCCCATTCCTGGACTGGACCTAGTGCCTCTGATAATACCAATAGGTTATGAACCTAGGGAAATTCTACTAGCACAGGCATTTACCACCTTAGAAAGGAGGACAACCTTTAAGCCAAGGTAGAATCCCTCACTAGAGAACTCGAAGCCCTAGGTGCTAAGAATTCAAAACTCATACAATTTGTTTTCCTTGTTGAGCCTTTAGATGTTTGTTTTGTGTGTGGCAGCACTGATCATCCAGCACATGAGTCTGCCACTTATGCTGAGATTTGGGGATTTTATGAGGACCACTGTAATGCTTTAGGCGTATATCAAAAGCCTTGCACCTCTTACTCCGAGACATACAATCTGGGGTGGCAGAATCACGTCAATCTCAGATGGAAATCTGAAGGCCAGCTAAATAAAGCTCATACTACACCTCCATATCAACCCACGTCCTCTAGAAATTCTTTAGAAGACACTTTACATGCATTTATAGAGACACAGAATAAGACTAACCAAAAGTTTAAGACTATGATCACCCAAATTATTGAAGAAAATAAGTAAATAAAATCTCATATGTCGAAACTAACTAATGCCTTAGCTGTAGTAGAATGGAAAAAATTTCCAGCGCAAGCTCAAACAAACCCAACAGGACAGCATTTGGTATAAACCTCAAGCTCAAGAGAAAATAACCTTAAGGAAGTTAATGCCATAACCACTCGGTCTGGTAAGGTTATTGAACTAACCCCCAAACTTAGGGAAGATAAAAAGGATCCTAACAATTCAGAAGACAGTACCCCTAGTGAGGAGGTAGTGAAAAATCCATTTAGACTGCATTTCCTTCAAACTCTCAAGTCTACCTTAAAATCTGTCGGCCAACATAGTAAAATCCCAGAGCACCTCAAGCAAGTAAAAATCAATCTACCTCTCTTGCACGTGATTTCCTAGGTCCCCACATATGCTAAAGTCCTTAAGAACTTGTGTATTGTAAAAAAGAAGCACCATGTCAAGAAAATCGCCTTCTTGACTGAACATGTGAGTGCCGTAATTGAACAAAAAGTCCCGCCAAAGTATAAGGACCCTGGTTGTCCTACTATTTCTTGTATCATAGGGAACCATGAGATTTCACAAGCTCTCCTCAACTTAGGGGCTAGTGTCAATATCATGCCTTATGCTATATACTCGACGTTAGGCTAGTTGAGATCAAACCTACTACAGTGGTTCTACAATTGGCTGATCGGTCCACTATTAGACCTAGGAGGTAGTTGAGAATGTGCTAGTACAGATTAACAAATTTTGCTATCCTGTGGATTTTTTGGTTTTAGATGTGAATGTTAACTCCAAGATTCCCACTATTCTTGATAGACCTTTTCTCGCTATAGCTAACGCTCTTTTCAATTACAGAAATGGTTTGATGAAGCTATCTTTTAGGAACATAACCTTAGACATCAACATCTTTCACGTCATAAAAAAGCCTAAGGAGGATGAAGAGTGTCATCAAACATTCATGATTGATGCACTCGTTCAGGAGGAAACACCTACGATTATTGACCCCGACCCTTTAAACTTTTTCCTTTCGAATTATGATATTTCGATAGGATATGATGATGGTGAATATGCTAATATCTGTGCTACATTTGATGATTTGTAGGATTATGAAGCATCACCAGTGTTTATCTCCAATGAGCTTGGTGCAATGCAAGGAAGATTGATAACACCTTGGCTAGATGTGAGCTAAAGAAAGCAATACTGGGTCAATTCAAAGACAATAAACAAAGGCGCTACTTGGGAGGCAACCCAAGAAAATTTCGTTCCATTCTCTTTCTTTTCTTATTTTTACATTTTTTTAGGTTTATTTTCATCACATGCATTATTCACTGCATTTCAGTTTATTTTCATTTCTTGCATCACCCATTTCCATAGAGAACTTTCAAGTCCACTATATTCTAGATTCTGTTGATTCACTGCAATATCCAAGTGACATATTTCCCTTCTTTTGACAGACATGCTTTTGTATTGAGGACAATGCAATATTTAGTTGGGGAGAGAGTGTATTTGAAATTTTCTTGTAAATTGCATGATTTTCATGGAATGTTGGTTTGTTTTGCTAAATTGGTCTAAAAATTTTTGTTAAGTCTCTATTTGCTACGTGTTCATGTTCTTGAATGACAAAATATGTCAATAGGAATTAATATTGTTTATGTGAGTCTAAATGTTGAGACACTTGTTGAATTCCTTTTGTGCACACAAGCCTTGTGGTAAGATGGTAGTTTGACACATGTAGTTAGAGGAGTCTCTTGCAGAAATTTTCATGTGAGAGTTGGTGAGGATTGAAAACTACAATACATTAAAAGGGTAATGGGCATTGGTTTTGTGAATTGGAAACTCTTTTAAGAATAACGTCACATGATTTGTAATATGATGGTTGATTACTTGAAAAATGATGACAGTCAATTTAAGATTGAATTTTGACCTTTCAAGCCAATTTTTTTTTTCATGATTATATCCCCTAGTAGCCACTTTGAGCCAATACACACACATATTTAATATTTTTCTCCATGCACCCGTGCTATCCCTATCTCTCCACGTTGGGTGGGACCTATACATGTATTCTCCCACCTTTTCCCTTCTAAGTGTGTGGTAGTTATTGGAGGTTTAATGTGAAGAAAGAAGTAACGAGATGACAAGAGTTGATAAGTGCTCGAGTGAAGTGACAAAGGTTAAAAGATGAAGAAGGGAAGGTTAATATAAAACAAAAAAAATAAAAAATAAAAAGAAGAGAAGAAAAAAAGAAATTTTTTTGATTGATTTTAGGGGTTGAAAGTAATCAAGAATATGTTGATGTGATTCTTTGAAAGCCTTGATGCGACACTTGGCTATGTGCTTGGAAGTTTTTGAATCATTATATCCTTCCTGTCATATAGATTAACTCAAATTGCATTACAACCCTTTACACCGACTGCTTTGATTCCAAGTATTGTTGCAGTATGATGTAGATGAATTCTCATTTGGAAGAATGCCTATCATAAAATCAATGTTTGTTTGTTGCTTATTCGTAAATATTTAAACTTCTAAGTTATAAGTGTATACCATTTCTCAGCTCCATAGAGAGAAACATTGCACTAAACACTTTGTATCCCTACCACTCCAACGTTGGCTCGTTCTGTCCATCCAACAACAATCCAGCCGGTAGTTGTACAGCAGAGTACTATCCATTCTGCCTCTGCATACCCTCAACCTACCACTCCGTCTGATGAAGTCACAGCATAACTAGCCCAACTCATCGAGTTGACAAAATAGAATTCACAAAAGCTGGAAATGCTAGAAGCGGAGAATGCTGCCATCCGTGTGGAGAATCGAAATCTTCAAGAAAGAGTGGAATCCTTGGTATCTGATTCAACCTTGCCACGTCCATCATGGTCGACTCCTTCACTTGACCAAAATGGACTTAGGACCATTAGTTCAAATGTCCAATTTACTACATCGCTTAACTGAGGATCAGAAGATGCAAAACCACAGCTTACTAGTGGACAGGACCCAGAATTCATATGAAAATTAGCAGTGATCGAAGCAATGGTTCAACGTATCCCAGGGTGTCAGGGCCTATCCAAAAAAGTGCAGTCAATTTTTTCGTCGACTCTCCCTTTGTCGATGAAATTGCCTTAGTGAAAATGCCCAAAAAGTTCAACTTTCCTAATATGAAGTTATACGATGGGACAGCCGATCCGGACGATCATATAGCTCAATATAGACAGAGAATGCTTATTGCCGCTATACCAGGAGATCTTCAAGAAGCTTGCATGTATAAAGAGTTCGACTCCAGTCTAGTGTCGCCGACCTTACAGTGGTATGCCAATCTTCCAAATAATTCTATATCATCATTCGCCCAACTAACTGATATTTTTGTTGAACAGTTTGCAAGTAGTAGAAAACTTGAGAAGCGATCTGACGATCTCTTTCATATAGTGCCGAGAGGAAATGAGTCATTGTGGGAATTTGTCGAACGATTCAACTGGGATAAAGTTTCCATCCCTAGCTACAACCAACAAACTGCCATTTTTGTTTTCAAAAGGGGCTCCTCCCAGACACTGATTTGTATAAGGAACTAACCAAATACCCATGAAGCATAATGGAGGATGTCTTGGCCAAAGCTCGGGCTCAGATTAAATGGGAAGAGGATGATGCCAACTTTAATTACAGCAGATATCAACTCCATCGAGAAGAGCCGTGACGTCAAAATAGGGCAGAAAACGGCCCGCCGATACTTACTCCCCTCCGAACAGGAGAGACACCAAGCGTAGGGAACTGCCCAGACCAATTGAACGATCTTTCACAAGAATGAAGATTTGGATTCCCAAATGCAACCTCTCTATCAGGCCAATAGAACTAATTGCAGTATTGAAGGGAATGGGCAGCACAGTGAATTGGCTCGGAAAGATAAGACACTCTAGTAACCAGCGAGATAAAAGTAAATGGTGTGAGTTTCATGCCGACCATGGCCACCGCACAGATGATTGTATTTCTTTGAGGTTGGAAGTAGCTGAACTATTGAAGCAGGGACGTCCTACGGACCTTCTAACCAATAAAAAAAGGAGAACGTCGCCAGACGACGACAACAACAACATGGTAAGCAAGGCTTTGAATCAACGATCGTACCATCACAAGATCAAACCATTAACTTCATCATCGACGAATCGAAAGTTAGTGGGATAACAAGGGTGGCGACACGAAGGCACGCGAGTCGAACAACTCACCTATGTCAAAATCTAAGCCAAATAAGCCAGTCAGACATACCGCAGATCATTAGCTTTACGACATCTGAGGGTACGCAGCTACTCAATCCACACCATGATGCTTTGGTCATATCTTTGAACATTGCCAACTACTAGGTCAAGCGCATTTTGAAAGACAACGGTAGCAATGCATACATACTTTTCCTAGAGACCGTCTAGGCTGTGGAAATTTCAGAAGAAAACATTACACGCCAGACGACAATGCTAATTGGTTTTAGTGGTGAACAAAAGAATACTCTAGGCGAGATTTTTTTCCCTATCTATGCGAAAGAGGTTGACCTTCACACCCAATTCCTCGTAATGGATAGTCCTTCAACATATAATGTTATCTAGGAGAGGCTTTGGATCCATGAAATAAAGGTCGTACCATCAACATTTCATCAGGTACTTCGTTTTCCGACCAAATGGGGAATATAAGAAATTCTTGGCGACCAAAGATATTCCAGAGAGTCTTACCAAAATTCATTCTACTCTGATCGATCTTCTTTATCACAGTTAAAGCAATCCTAGCCGACCATCCCAGACCATCCAGATGTGGAAGAACTAGATTAAGTACAGATCCACCCCGACTTCCCAGAACATAAAACTCAAGTCGGAGCAAGGCTAGAAACAGAGCTTAGGCAGCGCCTTATTAGGTTCCTTATAGAACACCATGACTATTTCGCTTGGTCCTATGATGACATGATCGGTGTTGATCCAGAGGTAATAACGCACAAATTGAATGTTGATCCTTATTACATTTTGATCAAACAGAAGCAAGAGAATTTGCGCCCGAACGAAATCCCATCATTAATGAAGAGGTCCAAAAACTTGTGGAAGCAGGTTCTATAAGAGAAGTCAACTATCCAGACTAGCTGGCTAATGTCATCGTGGTGAAAAAGAAAAACGGTAAGTGGAGGTTTGCATTGATTTCACAGACCTAAACAAGGCATGTCCAAAGGATAGCTTTCCTCTTCCACATATAGACTTGATGGTCAATTCGACAGTTGGATATGAGCTTTTAAGCTTTATGGGTGCTTTCTTCGGGTACAACCAGATATTGATGCACCCAGCTAACCAAGAGAAAACTGCTTTCGTGACAGAGCAAGGCACGTTCTGCTACAAGGTAATGCCATTTGGACTCAAAAACACAGGAGCAACCTATCAATGACTTGTAAATCATATGTTCGTTGAGTGACTCGAAAAATCTATGAAAGTCTACATCGATGATATGTTGGTGAAGTCTTTGATTGCAGAGCAAAACATAGACCACCTTAAGCAGTCTTTTGAGGTTCTAAAGAAGTACAACATGAAACTTAATCCGTCCAAGTGTTCATTCAGAGTATCCTCTGGCAAGTTTCTAGGTTACTTAATGATCCAACGAAGAATTCGAAGTAAATCCAGACCAAATCCAATCAATCATTAACATTCCATCTCCAACTTGTATTAAGGAAGTTCAAAGGCTTACTGGAAGGCTTGCAGCTCTTAACAGGTTCATCTTCCAATCTTTAGCGAAATGTCAAAAGTTCTATAACATATTGAAGGAAAAATAAAACTTTCGAATGGACCCAAGCATGCGAAGAAATGCTTCAGCAACTCAAATAATATATGACATCACCACTATTCCTGTCGAAATCGAAAGACAGACTTGGCAGTTTCAGAGACGACGGTCAGCCCAGTCTTGGTCGACAAAAAAGATGGAAAGCGTTTCTTAATTTACTATGCTAGCAAGGCATTACTGGATGCAGAAACCCGCTATAGCCAATTGGAGAAATTAGCCTTTGTCACTTGTTAGTGCAGCTCAAAAGCTAAGACAATACTTTCAGAGTCATTCAATAGTGGTCGTGACATCATTTCCACTAAAATAAATACTCCACAAACCTGAGTTATCTAGACGACTAACGAAACGGACCATCGAATTAAGTGGATATGATATTTCCTTTGCACCCCGCACTGCCATCAAATCCCTGGTACTCACAGATTTCATCGTTGATTTTTCACCTAACTTATAGGTTTTGGCCCACATAGAACTTTTCTGCTTGACGGATGGATCGACAATGGGCATATGGACGCTCCAGGTAGATCGATCGAGAAACATCAATGCGCAGGACTTGGCATTGTCTTAACATTACTGGAAGGAAATCAGATAGAGGAGGTGGTTAGGTATGAATTCAAGGCAACCAACAACGAGGTAGAGTACAAAGCACTCATTGCTGGACTGGTCTTAGCAAAAGAGATCGGAATTACCCGATTACATGTCTACAGTAATTTTCGGCTCATTATAAACCAAATACAAGGCACCTTCCTTGCCAAAGACACAAAGATGACATCCTACCTAGAGTTGGTCATGCAGCTCCGCAAAAAGTTTGATGAGTTCCATATCATTCAAGTCCCACGAACTAAAAACATCCAAGCAGACGCCCTAGCCAGCCTCGAAGCTACTATGAATACGAAGTAAAGTAAGGTAATCCCAGTAGTTTACTTGCAATGGCCAGCAGTTCAAAAATTCGACAAGACCAATAGTATCCATTCATTCGAGGAACAATCCTGGATGACACCGATCATCAGGTACCTCCAAAATGACGAGTTGCCACCAGACAAGAATGAAGCTCAATGAACTAAGGCTAAGGCTGCAAGATTTTTGCATTATAGACGGTAAGCTGTATAGGAGATCATTCTCTGGACCCTATCTACAATGCATCAGCAACGCAGAGGTCGAATATGTCTTGGCTAAACTTCATGAAGGGGAGTGTGGACTCGGGAGCCCGGAGCCTAGCGCATCACTGGGTACTATTGGTTGACAATGTGGATCGACTCTGTTAATCATGTCAAAAAATGTGACAGATGCCAACGATTCGTGAATGTCTCCCACCTTCCGCCAGAACGTCTCAAGCCCATTTTTTCACCTAGGTCGTTCATGAAATGGGGGATGAACATTATTGGAAAACTCCTTGTTGCTCCAGCATAACAAGTTTTAGTGCTGGCAGTCACAGACTATTTTACGAAATGGATTGAAGCTGAGGCACTCTTAAAGGTACGTGATCGTGAAGTTATCCAATTTATCTAGAAAAATGTGATGTGCAGGTTTGGAGTCCCAAAGGAAATAGTCGCGGACAATGGGATACAGTTCATAGGCACCGGGTTTCAAAATTTTTACAAAGAGTGGAATATCAAGCTAAACTTCTCCACTCCGCGATATCCTCAAGCCAACGATCAGGCCAAATCTTCCAATATGACTGTCATGAACATATTAAAGAAAAGACTATCTCAGGCTAAAGGAAAATGGGCAGAAAGTTGCTTGGTGTCCTTTTGTCCTAACGACCACCGTTCGAGCACCTACTGGTGAAACGTCATTCTCGTTGGCTTATGGCATGGAATCGATAATACCAGTATAAATAGGCCCTCCAACATTTGGTATGATTGGACAATTGATGAACAGAATTAAGTCAAATTGTACCATTAGTTAGATTTGGCCGATGAATGAAGAGAAAGAGCTTTGGTTCGTACGGCTGCATATCAACAAAAAATGGTAGGTGAGAACTAGAACTTTCAAAGAAGGTGAGTAGGTGCTGCGAAGAGTATTTCAAAACACCAAGGAAACTGGTACCGAAAAGCTTGCAGCAAATTGGGAAGGACCGTATCTGATCACTAAGATCATCGGGCAAGGAGCCTATAAGCTACGTACCGAAGACGGTAGAGATATCACCAACAGCTGGAATACCATCCACCTCCGCAAATATTATTTCTAAGCCTTCTAAACTCTTCTTTTTTATTTGGTATTTTTTTATCTCCATTCAAAATCTGTACAGACTTAAGCATCAAAGAACCGATGGCAAAAATGCCATCGACAGTCCTAACCCTCTTTGCTCTTAAGAGATTCACCAAAGGGACTTTTCTCATCACCAATGATTTGGGAAACCTTCAATTTTGGGGAAGAAAATCCCATGCATGTATCAAAAGCTATTTTGGAGTCAAGAGAGATAAACATATAAATTTCATCAAGTCATTTGAATGAAAAAGACCACGCGATTGCCTTCAAGCTGTCTAGATGAAGAAGAACACATGGTTCTAGACAAGGGTAGCATGACCCTAACCATGAGGCCGATCCAAATGAAAACTCAATGTCTCTAGAGCAAATAATAATATTACCTACTAAATCAGATGGACTGGTCTGATCAAGTCATTTGTAAAAGTACTTTGATGAGTCTGCTTTATCTTTTATAATGAGAAAGCAAGTCCAATTTTTCTTCCAATATTATGGTCACGCTTCTACTACAAATATAATTCTACGTTCGATACTTCATGAGTTTTTGGCAGTTGGGCTATAACGCCAATAAGTCTACAAATTATATAGTTTGAAAGTACATGAGTTCAAACACGACTTATACAAATACTGATACATAAGCTTGAAAGAAAATAATGGCCGAAAAGCACACTTGGAAAATGTGCTTCCAAAGGTACCTAGACCTGTCCATCACTGATTTCCCGATTCCATCGTCGGATGAAGCCCCAACTTTGAGCTGCTCCTCTAATGTATTCAACATACCAAGCAACTGGCATAACTTCGCATAATTGGCAGTAACTTTATCTACGTCTCAGCTAACGTGCCTACCTTTCTTGTAATCATTCATAAGAAAGGCTCAGGTGGCTATCTCGACTTCCAACTGGCAGTTCTCCAAACGGTCTTCCAAAGAAGTGATCGAACCCCCTGAAGATTTCTTTGAGTTTGCAAGTTCCTCCTCCAATGCAAGATGCTTGCGAACCACCTCGGCTAGCTTATCCAGCGCCTTCCTAATAACCAAATTAGCAGCTTGCTTCTCTGCCATCAAACTTTCATTTCCCCACGCAATGAAGTATTCGCATCCTGTAATGAGCGTGCCTTCCTAGCCAGCCTAACGGCTTCGTTCTTCTAAAAAATAGCCCCTTGCCGTACCTGGAATGAATGGAATAAGTTCGTGTCAACCAATTGGGTTATTCATATAGAAGTATATAAAAATATTATACTTGGAAAGCCTGATTCATCATGTTTTTGGCTGCCTTAACTGGACCAAGTTGTTCATAGCGCACTCGATCTTCCGGGAATAAAAGTTCCTCACCAAGTGCTACCACTCCGGGGTCAAAAAATACGGATGAGTCTGATAGAAAGGTAAGCACGATCGAGTCGTCATCTGTCGACAATGGCCCCAGTAGATCGTATTTTCGGATCGACGGGAAAGGAGCATCAGGCAACTCCATTTAGCTGGAAAGACCATCGGACAAAACTAGGGTGTCAGCTAGTACCGTATGAGAAGGAACCTTTTTAGACTTCTCCTTCGCTTTCTCCTTTCCAAAGCATCAAGAGAAGATCCTACCACTCTTGACATAATTCGATCTACAATCTCACGTTCAGTTGAGTTAAGTGGACCAGTCATAGGAAGGTTACTGCCAAGAATTTCCATACTTCCCTTTGCCATTACAATAGGGATCTTATATCTTGGAAAATCAAAAGGAATACCTCTTGGATCGTTCGAAATGTGCTCTCACAAGCTGCTTGAAGAAAGGACTTTTGGAGACAAAAAGAATTGGTAATCCCTTCGATCCTTTTGTATCGCTAAGATCTTGAAAATATGCTCCTTTACGAACAATCTTTCGACTGGCCACGTGTTGATACCAAGACTTGTAAGAAAATGAAATAAGAACATCAAATCAGTAAAGTTATTGGAAGTAAACGATCTGCAAAACTTATCGCAGGCCCATGCTGAAGGGAAATGGTAACTCTCCGACCGAACCAAGTCACCTGATGCAAGGAAATAAGACCCTTTCCAACCCTTATCTCCAGAAGAAAGGCCAACTATCAATCGATCAACTTTTTTCCTTACATTTAAGGAAAAACGGCCCTTTTCACCATCGCCCTTTTCACCGTCCGGTTTCCTCATAAAGTATCGATGCAGTAGCTCTAGCATGCCATACGAGATATCATGCCACTTGGTTAAGACCTGAAGTGCTAAAAGCAATCTCCAAGAGTTAGGCATAAGTTGGCCAGGTGCAATCTCGAAATACTCTAACACCATCGCAACCGTGTGGGAATAGAAAATTGAAAGCCATCTTTAAATGGCAATTCATAGAAAAACACTCAACCTAGGACATTCCACGAAACCCTTTCGTGCGGTCATGGTAGACGAAGTTTAATTGATGCAGGCATATCATAGGCATCTCAGATTCCTACCAAGTCATTTTCCTTCGGCTTGCTCGATATGTTCTTATTAAACATGATATCACTACCGCTTGCATGGCTCTACTTGTATGAATCATGTCTAGGCTGGTCGTCGTCAAGACTTGGATCGGACGGACCACTACCGATACCAATGTCCTCTAGATCAATCTCATGAGAGAAATGAATCCTCGAATCGTCTACAAACCCCGCCCATATTGGCCCGTCTGGACAATCTAAATCCACATAATCATCCAGGCACGATTTTTCACTCGGATTGTCAGACCTATTTATATCACCAATCGACTATGCTTCGGCCAAAATTCAATACGAAGCATCAGAAAAATCACTCCAATCCATTGTTCATCTAAAACAACTATTCACTAGCAACTTCAATTCGCAATGGATCAAACTCCAGAAACACCAAATCAAAACATACTCAACCACCAAAGAACTTGGAAAAATGATTGAAGAACATTCAAAAACAAAACAAGAATTTGAAGAATAGAAAAGAAATGAGGACATGAGGCCTTAAATTGTAGAAGTTGACATTCTAAACGAGATGAGTAAACGAGTTCATAA
This sequence comes from Olea europaea var. sylvestris, assembly GCF_002742605.1. Lineage (NCBI taxonomy): Eukaryota > Viridiplantae > Streptophyta > Magnoliopsida > Lamiales > Oleaceae > Olea > Olea europaea. Next base: position 17,369,449 of record NC_036251.1, read on the forward strand.
ATACGATCAGAACCATCGACAGAATATATTCACCGAACCTTGCAAATGAACATGAGGCCTTTCGACTCATTTGCCGTGTAGAACGCACCGTACTATCTAGCCAAATAAATATATTTCCTTCCAAATGGGCACATCGATCTTTTAGGCTAGTAAACCAAGCCACAAATATGGCATGGTCTAGAAGATCAAATACATTTTCCTTTCGTGTGGACATATTCACCACTTGGAATGGCAAACCAAGCAATGCATATGACATTATCCAAACGAATCAATGATCTTCCTTTTCGAACGGATGCACAAATCAATCTAACTAGAAAAATCAAGGGGTGCGTACCGTATGGCCCAGACGAACTGAATTTAAAAAAAATAAAATTTAAAATTATTTCTCCAAAACCACTCAGCAAATGCCGAGTGGTAACGTGACTTGTGCATGCATGCCACCAACACAAAGGTGGCATGCATGCCACTAAATTAATCTTACCACACAGCTTGGAAGCTGTGGGTGATCCTTACCATTTCGCATGGTTTCCGAGCTATGCAGACATTATAATATTTTATACATAATATTATTATATAATGAATATAAATTATTGATGTTCATTACATTGGCCATACAATAAATTTTCAGAAAATTTTATTGCTTTTCTTCCGAGCCATTGACTTGTGCCGAACAAGAAAAATAACCGACTTGCAAGCTAAAAAATCGCACAACTGGACAAGTGACTAGAAATCTCCATGACATTTTTAATGACTGGACGATTCTCACACACCACCATGTAATTAAATGGTCCACCCTGTGATCCGAATTCGCTCTCAACCAAGGATCCGATCATCCCTAAACCCGAATTACTCTTCCATTCGAGTAGAACTCGTATAAAAGAGTGGAGGACACATTGTAGTGGTAAAAATTGATTAACTAGTCTGAGTGGCCCAAACCATAGAACAGGTTTCACAGACGATACAGTTGCGCCATCATTGGCCCAACTCATTATAACAATCGACTGGAATACACAGTCCAAGATTGACATGTCAATTCGAAATCTCCAATAATTTATCTTTCAGATAGATCACATTACAACCTATCCAGGTCTGGTGAGAGTTATTTACAAACGGATCTGATATCTCCACTGAACAGATCGGATTAGGTTTGGCTCCAACCAACCACGAAATCTCAGAGAATCCACTAGACTCTAATTCATTTCTTTTTTCTTCCATCTGGTATTTATCAAACTTTCAACGAGATTTACTGACTTGATCGTCGAAGGGTCTTCAGCCGACACCACATCGGTGTCCTTTTAAGATCTTTTTACGGTCATTTTTCTTTGTTCCATTTTTCTTGAGTTCCACAGGATTGCTGGTGGCCTACCTAATCTGATTTCTTGGTTGTAGAATCTACCGTAGGTGAAAAAATATTCTGGCGTTTAAAAAGGATCACATCAAGATCAATTCGCACTGAAAAGAACAGGAAAGATTGGGCATTAACAATTACCCGTGGTAGTCTAAAACACCAATATTAATTGTAAAATTTTGAGTTGAAAATATGAAGCAATCTTTCAGCATCTTGAATCTCAAGCGACAAAGTGAGGATATGAGATATTAAGGAGTAAAAATCTCCAAGAACTTAACTACAATGGTGGTTTACTTGTAATATACACAACAATAAGAACATATAAATTTTAAGACAATTGATAAGTTAATTCTCGTTGCACTCATCACAAGTTCATGGCATAAAAATCGAAAGGTTGGGCTCACTAGGATGAAATCCCCAGTTGCATCGAATGAAGAAAAAACTCTTTTTCTAGTCATGCATTTCGTTAGGAATAATTATAAGTTTTAGGTTGGTCCTATCAAAACGAGGGAACAAGGGATTAATACCTCTTTGAGGGCTCACAAGACTCCCATCGGCACAAGACAGTAGATAGAGCAGAATATATCTAATAAAAACTCCCCTTCAAATTTGCTGATCCCCATAACAAAAATGATCTAACCAATTGGGCCTACCCATATGGAGAAAGTTTGGTAGGAGCAATATTTAAAGAGGAAAGAACATCTCTCGAAAAATAATGAAACGAGGCTCTTAGTCCATCGAATGTTTATGAATTACTATGCAATTCGAAAGTAGGAGACCAGCCATTAGAATATGTTTCGGACATAGCAACTCTATATAGATAGGAACATTAAAACAAGCCCTAATCTCAACTGAATCACGTTCACTGAGATTGGTGAAAATCCCTAAAGTCTCAAAAGTTTCCTCATCGCTCACACTAGGGTCTATTATCGAAGGTTATTTTACCTCAACTCTGTGCAGGAAACAACTCGTTTGGCAAAAAAATTCTGTGTTAACGCATATACTAGAATGAGTAACTACCATATAAGGAAGCACGTCAATGTATAAAACTTCAACTGAGAAGTAAGAAGTTATAGAAGTATAATCCCTAAGATCATGGCTCCCATAATAAGAATCACCAGAAGGAATTCTAAAAATTAGTCTGGGAAGACACTACGGAAACTCAAAGAAAAAAAGAGAAAAAATCACATGCCTAGACAAAAATCTTAAAAAGATGAGAAATAGGAAATCCAACAAAGTAAAAAATGCCAACAATAACAATGATATATATATAGATTCTGATGGGAGATACGAACAATTGAATCATGTCAACGGCAATCATAACTGCTAAAAATGAACGAGCGGCTGGTCGAAACAAGTTAAATTACACGTAACCCCCACACACTTGTAAAATATATATAGACCACTAATCTAGGAAAGAATGGACATGGGCCCATAAATGCAAACAGACTGAGGTTGATCCTCTATACTTTTCCCAGATCATTCTGGAAAAATAGGGACAAGTATGTTCAAGCAAAGTTGTCCGTAAGCTCGTCACCCATAATGCTTTGAATTTAATATAAATGATAAAATCGGGATTTGAGGACTGTTTGTGGAACCTCAGAATATAATTCGCGAAGCTTGTCAACTGATTGAGAATTGCAAAGTAATGCACGACGAAAAAAAGGTATAAAAGCTTAACCCAAATTAGGCAAACCTTTCCTGCATTCAGTCTGTTAATAAAATAACATGTGGGCTAGTGAATAGAGCGTGATATTCTTAATAGAATCAGCATAAAGTTAGCCAATAAGAGGTCGTCGACGATATGTAGATCTCCCTAAATGATCGAATTATCGCAAAAGCTTGGAGGGAAATCCATAAATGCTCCAACTTTCAAAGAGAAATTGATGTAATTAAAATATCTCCCTCCCAAATAGTAATTTCTCCTCTTACTCCAAGTTTGAGCATCGAAATTTGGAGTATAGGAGGTAAGATGATTTGTTTATCTGATTTCCACCATTAACAATTTCCAAAACTCATGTTTTTAAAATTTATTTTTAATCTCACATTCTTCAATAAAATAAGTTATATGTAAACTCAAATTTTTTATTTTTTATTTTTTAAGAGCATCTCCAATATATTCTTTATTTATAAAGAGTCTTTTATGAATTACAGAGAACATCTTGAAATTGAGAGAGTCAAATTTTTAAGCACTTCAACAATACTCCTTAATTTGGCTCTTCATTTTCCTTTTCTCAAGAAATATTTATTGATTTCTTATCGTATTATATTTAACGTATTTATTTATGTGACAATGATCAATTAATTTAAGCCCATGCTTGGTTCTCATTATTTTCAAAATATATTTTTTCTCTTCTTTCCAGACACACATTCTTCAATAAAATAATATTACATGTAAATTTAAAATTTTTCTTATTTTTTAACTATATATTCTCTATTAATTTACTATTCCAAAATGTATTTTTGAACAAAAATGTAGCTCAAACATGCCTTAAATATGTTTTGAATAGTTTAAGATGTAGGGTATTAAAATTTATGATTTATTAAAATATAAGCACTGTGTGTTAAGAATGGAGAATAGGTTTGACTATTTAAATGTGGAGAGTAAATTAGCTATATTTTAAAACATTAAAATAGAGTCCATTGGAGCATATTTTTAAGCATTAGAGTATCTACATATCTATTTTTAAGAGCATATTTAATAGTTTTGATAGTATTATAAATTTAGAGGGTAAAAAATTTTAAATACTCACTTAATTTTTCTGACCTAAAAAAATATTTGTTTCTATCCTTTTTTTTCACTAGGTTTCCTCAATTGAAAATCGAAATACCTTGAATACATTTTGTTGACCCCAAAAAATGTGTCAACAGGTATTGGGTTTCACTTGAGTCCACGTGAGCAAATTTCAACGGCTTTTATTTAGATATTCTATCAAAAATTCAACGGATTGTTATGCACGTGGGAATAGGAGTGAGATATAAGCCGCCGGTAGCAATCGTAATAAGAAATGACTTTTTACTTAAACGAACACTCAAAGAGTGAAGATAAGTATATGCGCCGGTAGCAATCGTAATAAGAAATGACTTTTTACTTAAACGAACACTCAAAGAGTGAAGATAAGTATATGTGCTTGAGTGAGTTTTTTTTCCATCATATTCAATGTTACAAAAACTACTATTTATAGTAATTAGGCTGAAGTTGTCATTGTTAGATTAGATCCACGTGGCTTTATCTAATCTATCGGAGTCTCACATCACACTGTCACACATTAATTACATCGACAAATACATTTGACAATGGGTCAGCTGCCCTATATTCTTAGATTTACATGTCTGAAATCTAATAATGTAAACGTTATATCAATCATTCCTAAAAATACACTCATTAGATCTGCTCTAAAGAAGACAATCACTTCGGTCACAAGCCACAAGAGGGAGCCTCGGACATGAAGGAGTTCGGCCTTAGGGGAGAACTTCGATAGCGTAGCTTTGATGGAGATAGTGTCTCGACCGGGAAGCAGTTCTTGCCTTCTTTATTTTGTCTTGATTGATGCCACGTGTGTATACGTGGTGCGTCCACATGGTTTCCATTGGAGGCTTCATATATGATCAGTAACACATTTAATTATAGAGAGTGTGTTTGTCTCTCTAAATTTAGGAAGTCAAACTTACTCTTTATTTTTAAATTTTAAATTGAAGAGTCTCTTAGAGTATAATATAAATGGTTGACTCTTTAAAATAGAGATATTTTATATTTAAAGAGTTTTTTTTTTTTTTTTTTGAGATGCTTTTAGCTCTTGAAAATAAAATATATTTTATATTTAGATAATTCATTGGATATGCTCACTTAACTATTGACAATATCATTTTTTTTTAAAATAAAAACACAAAACATTTTAAATATTGCTATATGTGCATGCCGTAAACTTTGGTTGGCTAAATTGTTGAAACTAAGTCATGTTTGGTATAGATGACATCACATTTTTAGTAATTTTTAATAAAAACTTATGAAATGTGCAATTGAAAAGTAGATGAGAATTATAGATCTCGTGAAATTTGATGTTAAATTTGAATTTGGAAGAAAATGAATATTTTAAAATAGGCTAAACGAGACTAACTTTACTTCACAATCAAGTTAAATAGTTCTTCATTCATTTATATTTCGAATTCATCCATTCAAGTACAATCATATTATTTTTATATTAAGCCCATGTTTAGGAGAAGATTAAAATCTGATTTTTAGAAATTTTGATAATAGTTAAATGAATGTATTGTTGAAAAGTTGTGGATATCGTGAAAATGTGGTTAAGATTAATTATTGACTATGATTTAGATTAAAATTTAGATTTGATCTCTGCAAAATAGGGGCTAAATCAATTATGTCCCTGTTTGGTTTGGTTAAAAATCAAATTTTAAGTAGATTTTGATCAAATTTGATGAGATGTGTAATTGAAAAAAATAATAAAATATGTATATCCCATAAAATATGTAATTGAAAATATTTGAAATTTGAGACCAAATATATGCTCAAATTTTATAAATAATATTTATCGAGGTTACAAATTTCATAAAAAAAAATTGGGTCCATAAATTGCATATTTATTTGATCTTAAGAGAATACGTTTAAATCTAAACTCTGAATCCTAAGTTCAGGATAAAAGGTTATAAAAGGTTATCGAAGTTGTGGTATGTATGATACAAGAACATTTCACTTTAGAAGATAGTTTCCTTGCATCTATCCTGCTAAAGAAATATTCATTATTTTGCTCATATTAAATTTTTTTAAATCACTCTCTTTGTGTCTATTTGAAATAATGCATTTTAACTAAAAATAAAAAATTAGTTGCTAGACAATTTTCATCTCAAACATTAGGGAAGGCTATTTGGAAAACTTATCAATTTGATGTATCGTCTCCCTACGATGATTGTGTCCCATGCTTATCCACCATGGCAATGTCTCTATGCTTTAGCTACTCTCCCCATCCGTACTCGAAACCAACTCAGGGATAGAGTAAGAAAGATTTGTTAGTGTTGGCTAGAGTTTAAATTTTTTCAACAAATTCATATCATAAAAAATGCTCTATATTCACGAGATTTAAACCTTGTTTGGTGCTAATTTTGAAAATCATTTTTTTGATCGTTGGCTTGAAAGATGGGTCCCACCTATGAGTGAATAGGTAAAAAAAGATAGCTAACTATGTCAAGTAACGATCAAAAAATTGATTTTTTGGCTTAAAAAATTAGCACCAAACATGGACTTAATTTAAAAAGTTAAACTCAGGATGTTCGTGACAAAGTGAGTCAAAATAATTTTTGGGCACTCATGAAAAGGTTCTAACAAATGTATTTTTTTTTTTACTAATAAAATTAAGACTTTGTTTGATTCCCATTTTTTTCAAAATACATTTTTATCTCTTTTCTTTTTAACCACACATTCTTTATTAAAATAATATTACACATAAATTTAAATTTTTTTCAACCATACATTTTCCATCAATCTATTATTCGAAAATACATTTTTCATACAAATGAGGCTCAAACACCCTCTAAATATAGAGCATATTACTTATTTTGATAATAATATCAATTCCATGATTAAAATAAATAAAATTTTAATTAACAAGTCTAAATAAGGCCCCGTTTGTTTCCCCTTTTTGTAAGAATGAAAATGAAAATTATAGTCGTCAAGGTCACACACAAAAAAAAAAAAATTCAAATTTAGTGGCTTGAGATAATGGATAACGGTCATATTTTTCATTTTAATGAGGAAAGAATGGGAAACAAACAGGGGCTAAGTAATATATGAAAAGATACATAAGGAAAAATTTAATTACTTTTAAACTTAGTTAAAAATATGATATCTCATAATGTTAAAATATGTCATTTATCTTTTAAGTGTGTATAATGTGTGATCGCATTTGGATTTACTTGAATGACGAACCAGGGGGGAGGCCATCACTCCTCAACATTAATCAAGCGAAATTCGAATACCTCATCAAAAGAAAAAATATATATATTTCATTTATCTTTACTTTAATAAATAAAAAATATTTGTTCTATAATAAATTAATTTGATTATAAGTGATTTTTTAAAAATATATACATATATATACACTGTACACACGAAAATGAACTCCTAAACACTCGTGCTTAGCTTATATATGTTAAGCATCAGTGATGTGGTACACCATTTAATTGATGATAATTCATTAATTAAATAGTGTGACATGTCACCAATACTTACTAATTCATTAATTAAATGGTGTGCCACATAAATCATTTCAATACAATTCTTTAATAAGATAATATTACACGCTAAAACATTTTTCCTTATTTTTTAACCACAGATTTTTCATCAATCTACTATTCTAAAATACATTCATTCAAAATAATGTAGCTCAAATACACACTAAATTTGAATAATTAATTGTTGGTATGGAATTGAAAAATGGGGTTAATTGGATTAAAAATAATTTTTAGACTAGGCTAAATTTTTATTTCTTTTGATTTCATAATGAATTTGGACCAAAATTTTCATTTTTCAGGTACCAATCTGCTTATGGGTTGGGGCTGGGCTAGGCTATAGCCAAGTCCAGACCCTCTCTCCATCCGCCCTGGCACCAAATCGACATTGTGTTGATTTAGCGTAAGCGGAAGAAAAATGAAGGTCCACTTTGATTAAAATAGTGTTGATGTTTCCTAATATTTTATTTAGTGTCCATGAAGTTAAAATTACCTGTGAAAGTCGAGTTCAATTTCTAATTTTGGGTTTTAAATCATATTTTGATAACTTTACCGACAAACGTTAAGTTCCTTTAAAGTCGCATACAATTTTAATTTCGTATAAGTTACTTGAATCCAGATATTTATCCCCTGTTTGACAATCATACATTTTAAACTTTTTTTTAACATACTTATTTTCAACTCTCCATTTACATTGTAAAATATTTTACAAACTCAAAAAAATTTCATATTTTTTAACCACATATTCTTTTAAAAATACTCCTTTTTACAAAAAAAAATATGATTTTCAAACTGGGGCTTAAATAGATACAAAACTTAAAACTTCAAAATAACTTGGGTAATTAGCACAAAAGGTTCAAAATAACTTGGGTAATTAGCACAAAAGGTTCTTACCTTTCAATGTTATTGTGCAAAACGTCCCTACATTTTATTTTCTGACATTTTCGCCCTTTTTTTAACATTTTATTGCAGAAACCTTTTCACTATTTTTAAATATAGAATGACCAAAATACTCTCCAATTTAAATAAAACAAAAAAAGAAAAGAAAAATAAATAATAAATTACAATCCTACTCCTAAATGTTTTAAAAAATGCATATGAGTTCAAATAATTATTAAAAGGCCTAATAGTACAAAACGTCCCTACGTTTGACCCATCATGTACAAAATGTCCTTATGTTTCAAATTGGTGAAAATGACATTTTTCCCCATGAAACATGAAAATAGGAATGAAAATGCAAAAAGATTGAAACGTATGGACGTTTTCCTCAAGAAGTATCAAACGTAGGAAATTTTTTTGCTATTAAGTCTTATTAAAATATTTAAAAAAAAAACTCTCTTTCTCTTTTCTCTCTTCTCAAAATGGATCAGTCACCTCAAAAACAAAAAAAACTCCAGCAAACCACCACCCAAACTGCTAGACCACCATATCACTGAAAAGTTATCACTTCCCTCTACACATACCAACCAACACCCAACATTGAAATCTTTATGCTAATAGATTTGTTTGAAATTGCAAACCAAAATATTCAACTCGCGAATGTAAATACTGCCGGCATCACCTGTTTCGAAAAAATTCATACAATTTCCAACACGTCAATCAACTATACTCACCCGGACGCCTCTCCCTTCATGGTCTTAAAATATTAATTGACGGTTCAGAGATATGGAGGTTTGACGGTTTGGACAATGGTTGGTTGGAGTTTTTTCCCTTCTAATGTGGTGGTCCCATTTGGAGAAGAAGAGAGAGAGAGTTTTTTTTTTTTTTGTTATTTTTAATATTTTAATAAGGCTTAATAGCACAAAACTTCCCTACTTTTTACACTTCTTGTGAAAAAAGTCCACATGTTTCAATTGTTTTTGCATTTTTATTCATATTTCTACGTTTCATTGCTAAAAACGTCATTTTCACCAATTTGAAAAGTATGGACGTTTTGTACACTATAGGCCAAACGTATGAACGTTTTGTACTATTAGACATTTTAATAATTATTTGGACTCACTTACACTTTTTAAAATATTTAGGAGTAAGGTGGTAATTTATTCTTTTCTTTTTTTGGTTTTATTTAAATGGAAAGGTATTTTGGTCATTTTATAGGCTAGTTTAAGCCACATTATTTTTAAAAAAAATCATTTTTTAATAGTGATTTAATATCATTTTAACCACATATTCTTCAATAAAATAATATTACACATAAATTTAAAACTTTTTCTTATTTTTTAACCACGTATTTCTCATTAATTTGACCTGGATAATACATTTTTTTTAATAATGTGGCTCAAACATGAGCTATACTAAAAAATGATGAAAATGATATTTTCTACAATGAAATATTGAAATGAGGGTGAAAATATTAAAAAAATAAAAGATAGCGACGTTTTACATAATAATATTTAAATGTAATAATGTTTTATAGTCATTACGCAAATAACTTTTTAAAAGACCGGACTTGGGAGTCTGGCCTGAGTTTCCCTGTATTTCAGGCTATTTTTGAAAATTCCCAAATGCCATACCCTTTCGTTTCCAACTTTCCATAGAGACCAGTTAACTGTTGTGAAATTCCGAGCTCCAAGAAGACTTCGTTCTATACAGTCAGATTTCTCGCTTTATTTTCCGGTAATCACTTCCTTCTTCCCCTTAGGAATTGTAAATAAAGGAATAATTAAAAATCACTTTGCATCTTCAGAATTCTGCATCTGATTTATTTATTTATTGCTTTCAGGATTGATTTTATGGTCAAGTACCATTTTTAGTGCACAAGATTTATATTTACTTGTTTTTCATTTTGCTGATATATGTGTTATTGGTGGATCAATCCATATTATTGATTTGTGCTCGCTTTAATTTTTATTTGAAAAAGGAAAAAAAAATGTATTAGTTTCAAATCTCATGTAAAAATTAGTGCAATTGGTGATTGTAATTTACGTTTCTTTTTGTCCTTTGTGACTTTATTAAAAATTCTTGCTGAATTTTTGTTGTAAAATTTGTAAGTTCCCTTATTTAATCCTCTTTCATTATTTTGAACTATTTTCCTGTCATGTAATTGAAATCATGCCCTCATATTTCTCTTTTTGTTTAGTTAATCGGGTAGTTAAAAATTCTTCTTTTGGTTGAAGACACACCCGAAGGCAGAAATTATTAAAACAGGGATAATTTAAACATGGTAAGACAATTTCGCTTTATAGACATTGTTATAAAGTTAATTGCTACATTTTTTTCTGGATTAGAAGTGAGTTTTGATAATTTCCAAATTGTCTTTTCAGTCAGCTCTCTTCAATTTCCACTCTTTCCTCACAGTGGTGTTGTTAGGCATCTGTACCTGCACTTATTTGAAGATGCAATTTCCAGCTCTTCTTGAGCAGAGAACTGGGTATGTCTTTTTGGTATATGGTCCCATAATGTGCAAAATATTAATTCTTTAAACCAGTTTTGTATATCATTGATTTTTTGATCATTAATATGATTGAATTTCTCGATGGCTGGGAATCTGATTTCTGAATGCTCGAAAGTTTTGTGTCAGAAATTGATAATTGAACACTAGATTGATTGTCTGTTCTCATTTAATGATCTAGTGAAAATTTCATACGGATTTATAGACGTTTTGCAATCTCTACTTCATCAACAAATGCTTTTGTAGATCAATTAATTTAACCAAAGATAAGTTTTCATATTGTTCAACTTGGTTTCGTTAACATACTATGTTGCAACATATGTTCAAATATAGAATGCTAGTCAACGTGATCATTATATGGTATAGCATTCTAACTGACTCCAGTAGTTAAGCAAGCTATACTCAGATATATACGTTTTGAGGTATTTCTCAAGCTAAGAAGCTTTTATGATGACTAAGGAAAAGGTTAATATCTGAACCATCAGGCCACTAAATTGACTAGCATGTTTACGATCACTTGGGTTATTTCTCTTAAATTGCTATCTTTAGGCTCAACTAAGGAAAGAGGAGTAAGTTAAAATGATCACGCCTATTAGAGAAAAACACTTGCCACCTTCTTTTTTCCCAATCACATAAACATCTATCCATGTTGTTGCAAGATTTCCACCATTTACCAATTTCTCTTTTGATAGCTTCTACTACCGCTACAGACCTTCCTCTCTCCCTTAACTTATGGTTAAGGACCACAACTCTGCAAGTATAGCCACTAAAATCACCATTGCAGCTATATCTGCCATCATCCAAGCTTTGTAAACCAACCCCACTTGGCTACCTTCCTATAAGGTATTATCCATTTTTTAATTGAAGGTGCAGATTATTTGCATAAATGAAACATATTTGAAGCTTGACTAATGTGCTTATAAGCTCAACTTGTTGAATTGAGGATGATAAATTACGCTAGAGCTCAATAATTTGAGCTTCTTCCTAAGTATGGAATCCACGGATGGGGGAAGTTATAATAAAGTTCACAAGTCCTCAAATTTTAATGATGGAATAGATGGAAGGTTATGAACTTCCGTTTTGTGGTTTTGAGTGTAATTTTAACACATTCATCACATCTTCGCAAATATTGTACGAAATAGTTGTAGCTGTGTAAAGACAGTATGTAATGATAAATTTAGCTCCTATTTGTTTCCCATTATTTGGTTATTAAAATGAAAAATATGACCGTTATCCATCATATCAAGCCATCATATTTGAATTTCTATCTCTTATGTGGGATCCGTAACAGCTATATTTTTCATTCTCATTATTACATTAATGAGAAACAAACGGGGAGTTAGTAAGATATAGCTTAATCACATTTGAAAGGCTCGGTCTCGCTAATAAAACAGTAGCACTTTAAATGCAATCACCTGGAAGTCTTTTTGTCCCATATATATCATCTATACTTTTAGTTGAGTGTAAGATAGAACTTAAAGCTTGCTTGGCACATATTTTTCCAACCAAAAAATGTTTTTTTTTTTTTTTTGAGAATGTGTGATTGAAAATGATTTTAAAAGAATCTCTGACAAACAAGCCTTTGGGTAAGTTTTTCAAGTAAGATGTGAGAATGTGATCTTAAAAACCTTTTTTTCATTTGTTTTTGTTTCTGTAATATGATTTGAAAGAGGGCAGATAGATTTATCCTGGTTGGTCTAAATGAACAGGACTAAACCATTACCACCTCATTAACATCATGTCCTTTGTCAAATTGGGACATGACGCATGCAGAAAAGGTAAAATCTGCTTAGATTGTTTTTCTCCCTTCCGCTTCCCTATCAAAGTGGAGGGATGCAAAATGATATGCCTAATAATATCTTTTTATTTTTGTATAATATGTGCCTTATCCAACTGTGCAAATAAACCTTTACAAATTTCTTCTGCCAATTTATGGCAGTGATATTTGTTTACTGAGACCTTGGGACTTTGGGTTAACTTACGGCCTCATCTTTTGAGGAAAGGTAGAGTCCCTAAAATAGGCACTTGTCAAACTCGGCCCTTGCTTGAGCCCTATTTTATCAAAAACTCATTTATAAAAAAATAATAATAATAAAATAAAATTAAAAAAAAAAAAAATTCATTTTCAACTACACATTCTTCAATAAAATAATTTTACACGTAAATTGAAATTCTTTTTCTTATTTTTTAACTACGCATTCTCCAAAAAACACTATTCCAATATCCCCCCGGCCCCCCAAGAAAAAAATGGGGCTCAAACAAGGGCTGAATTTGCCAACTGGTTGAGTTGCATCAAATCAGGATAATAAGAAAGATCGTACAGCTTGTACTGGACTCATAGAATCGCTGGGGCCTATATAATTTTCTGTTTAAACTTGTATGCTTGACTTGTTTTCTCTACAGCCATACACTTGGCACTAACTGATATGGTTGTGGATTTTCTGCAATCATGATATATTTATGCAATTCCCAGTGTCAGCAGAGAAATAAATTGCACCATGTTAGCTTATTTCTGTTCCTCTAGCTTTCTTATACATATCATTATATTTATTTGTGTTTATGTATTAGGTTTATTTTATTTCAATTTTTCTTTGATTAAAACTTGTTCTTATTCATGCTAAAAGTACCAATGTGGCAGGTTTGTAGGTGTCTTCTGGAAGGCTGCTAGAATAGGTACGATTTACTTGAACACTACATGTAACAATGCTGGTCTTGAAGGAATTCATGGTTCATAATGTATCCTTTTTGAATTTATTCTGGAAAAAATATATCCCTTTTGAATTTATTCTGGAAAAAGTAACAGATAATCTATCTGATCTGTTTGTTAATTTTCTCTTACCTGCTCTTGTTTCTGACATCATTCTTTGTTTCAACTTCTCACCAGGAAAAAGCAAACTGGTTGTGTATTTATGAATATATTCATGTACTCTTAGAACTTCTTGGGCTGCTTTTTTGTTCAAGACTTTTCATCTGAAATTTTATCTTGAGAAAATGATCAGTTAAGAAGAGCAAAACATTCCTCAGTTGTTTTATTGGGGTTCATTTAAAACTTAAGGGTAATTGCTGCTGGTTGAAAGACTTTGATGGCAGTTAGGTGTTCCTTACATTTTTTGGTTTTAAATTTTGGAATAATAGTGGACACTTGTTATTTTAGTTTTAAAATTTTCTTGGTTAATAGAAAAACAAGAAAAAGATTGATGATATTTATTGCTATAGTTTCCATCTATGTGTGACCATTGAAGGTTAACTGATGCTTGTCATATGAATTTTGTATGAAGTTTAACGTATGCTTTGAAATTCGAAGTTTAACGTATGCTTTGAAATTCTGACACTGTTATATAATTCCTTGAATAGGCGAGAGATTGAGTCCTTGGGTGGCTGTAGGATGCTTCACAATGGGTGTCTCAATAATCTTCTTCTAAGAGGAGAGCTGTTTACAAGTACTCCAACAACCATTTCAATCCTGTAGTTGTTTTATACTGCTTCATGCAGCTGAAAGCAAAATTAGTGGACTTGTTTGAATGCCACAGATGTGTTCTTTATTGTGACTTGTATGTTGTCATGTTTTTAGTGCGAAATTTCCTTTGATTATTCAAAGACATTTCTGCTGATCCTTGTAAACACTACACAATTTTTTTCCCTCACTTCTAGGTACGTTTTTGCTTTTCATGCCAGCATCTTTCCGTGTCTGGTGCGTGGGAGGATACAAGTGAACAACAGCAAACTATGCTTTGTTCTCAATAAATTTGGAGTTGGCTACATAACATTTTCTTTGCCACTTCTTTCAGTTGGTCGCTAGTTCTATTGAACGAACTAAAGCAACATGATGCTTAGCAACTAAAATAAGCTATCCTTACCTTTCCTAAAGCGTTCTACCTAGATCAATTCACTCTTATGAAGGAAGTCTCTTTAGGTTTCTGCATGACATGTCCCAACTGGTGCTGCCTCTACTTCTTGTCATAAATGTTCATTTATTATTTATCCATTTTAGTATGAGGTGGAAAATAAGTAATTGTATTTCATTATAGGGGTGCTACCTATCAAAAAAAGAAAAATTATAGGGGTGTAAGTTGATCCCTTCTGAAAAGTTGGAGGATGAATTAATACCATTTAGAAGTGTACTAATTCTTGCCCTCCCTTTGATCTCTCCACAACTTTAGGGTTCTTGGTTATTTACTGTTGAATGTGGACTGCATCCTTGTTTTCTAATAAATGACTTGTGGATTCCTTTGACATAAACCCTCTTTAAATCATAGGCTGTTTCACACAACTGTCTCTAACCTCTCTCATGCTAATTCATTTCTAGGACAACAAGAGGCATGATAACCTCTTTGGAAACAGGAGGTTGCCATTCCCCAATTCGAGCTGAAACCAAAACCCTTCCCGAGTTGGGATTGCTGGCTGGAAGTTAGCACCGACAGCTCCTATAGAAGGAAATGTACTCATTGAGCATATTAATCATGAACCTTCAAAACCATGTTATTATACACAACAACAAAGTCAGTCTTGTTCTCAATAAATTTAGGGTCGGTTGTATGAATCATTTTTCTTCATTTGTTTCATTGCTAGATTTGTCTGTGGTATCTAACCATATTGTTAGCATCTACAACAGGTCATGTTAGTTTTGGACCTTTGGATTGACCCTTCCTCTTCTGACTCTCATCTTGTGAAGGATAGCTGTATCAGAAACATTTCATGTAGAGGAAATAATTAAATTGCAATTAACATACTGTCACCTGTATGATAAAGAGGTCATATTTTCCATATAGGAAATTCCCTTGTTGATTAATCATTTTTTTTTTCGTGGTGAACACTGAACAAAGAGGAGATTATTCTAATGACAGGGGCTAGTAAGCAAGAGCCCTTTCTGAAATGATAACATGAGTGTTAGTCTGTTAGAAGAACTTTTACTTTTTTTACACGTTACCAGTCTGATTATTATACAACTCAGCATTATATTCTTTTATTCACATGAGAGACTGAAGTACATGCTAGATAATAGAAGTTGCATGAGAAAAAAAAAACATCAAATTGAAATCAAAGCAGCAGAAGCCTTGATATTGACAGGCATGCAGCCGACAAGATACATGGCTATCTTATGCTTAACCCTTCTCAAAACTATGACCCTTTCTTCTCCCCATTGGATAACTGCAAGAATTATCTTCTTGACTGGTTTCTTTCCAGTTTTGACATTTACAGCCTCTTCTTTGTATTCCTGACCTGTTTCTTTGCTTTCCTCGGCCTCGGATTCAAATCCCCGGTGAAGTGGATAGCTCCTTAAGAAAACCCTTCTGGTGTTGTAGTCTTCATGGCGAAAAGATCTTTCTTTCTTTCCGTTTTCCTCCATGCCTTTTGGTCTATGTTTTCATAGATAATAGGGTGCTTTGGGAGCTCTACTTTATAGGTGGTGGTGTGCTGTGATTGTGTGTACTTGTTTGTATTAGGTGGTGGGTTAGGGGTTGGCTGTTTGGGGGGGGGGGGACTACATATATGCTTTTTTTAGCCCGTCTCAACTCTCAAGCCCGGATAAATAAGTAGGGTTGTAGTAAATTGACAGTGAGTGCAAAATTTTGTCAAATAGGAACGATACGAAAGTTGTGCGTAATAACTGTTAAGGATCTAGTTGCTTTAAATCTAATACTAAAACTATTAAACACAATAAACATTTATGTAGTCAACTGAATCTGTTGAGATAAAGCTTAGGTAGTTATTCGTTGTTGTTGGGTGGAGTTGGGGAAGGGTGGTTGGACCAAGTTTAAACTATAATGATTAACCTATTAAGATCTTAATTATTTTATCAAAAGAGTTGTCTCTAGTGGACTGTCTTCTTATGGAATTTCTTGGTAATTGATGATTATTTTTGCGCACTCTTTTGTGGTAGCACATGACTGGTTTTATTGCATTCCATGTTGCAGGATTTTCTAGGTAATAAATATACGTAGCAAGTTACGACTGAAAATTTGGAGCATAATTTGTACGGTTCTTTGATATCTTTTAGACTTTTAATTGTATTCCAACGATCCTTTTAAACATCTTGGATTCTCTCAAGGACTATACTACCAACTCTACAAGATTTTTTAACTTTTACAACTCTTTTACATTAATCTATTTGTCTAAAGAATTATCAATACACTAGAAACCTAACTACTACTTTTCTCCAAAAATCATATTATAATATATATTTTTTTAAATTTAAAATATAAATAACAATTTTCCAACTAACAACCATACCCCACCCAAATCCTAAACCATAATAATCTTCCAATCCAACATACGCGCACCCTCCCTCACATACCAAAAGTCCCAGCCGTCGGTGATCCCTTCAAAATCCTAGCATCCGCTCGCCTTTGACGACCCCTTCAAATGTTGGCATCCCTATCTACTATCATTCATTATCAGTTAATAGCATCGAGGTGCTGTTATGGCCAAATGCGGCGTCGCCCAGATGTATGCACCGCATGGAAAAATTAGGGAGGGGGTTTGGGATTTTTTTGGGGTGATATCTTCCTCCTCTGATCTGATTTGTGTAGTCGGGGTTTTGTGGTTGTTTTGATTGTTGGTTGTTGGCGATTTGCTTGTTTTCAATTTGCAAATGGTGGTTGGTGGCGGTGATGATTTTGAAGTTTAAAATGGCAGTTTTTTGGAGGTAGTAGCGGTGGTCCGGGTGGTGGTAGTGTTGGTTTGTTCCGGGAGATAATATGGTTGTTGTGGTGGTGTAGTTGTTGATGTAGAGACGACAACGATGGTGTTGAAATGCAGATTTGGGAATTTTTTTAGTGGGGGTTGGGGTTGTGGTGGTAGGCTAGTGGTGGTGGTTTGGTTGTGTTTAAGACGACGATTTTGTTGCTAGGAGATGGTAGCGGTGGTTCTGGCGATGCTGATGGTGGATCTAGAGTTGGTGGGGGTGGATTTGGCAGTGCATCTAGCAGTGGCGGTGGTGATGGTCCTAGTGGCGACGGTGGTGGTCTAGTAGAGGGTGGAGTGGGGGTTTGGGAATTTTTTTAGTGGGGGTTGGGGTTGTGGAATGGTAGGCTAGTGGTGGTGGTTTGGTTGTGTTTAAGACGACGATTTTGCTGCCAGGAGATGGTAGCGGTGTTTCTGGCGATGTTGATGGTGGATCTAGAATTGGTGGGGGTGGATTTGGCAGTGCATCTAGCAGTGGCGGTGGTGATGGTCCTAGTGGCGACGGTGGTGGTCTAGTAGAGGGTGGAGTGGGGGTTTTGGCGATGACAGTTTTGATGGCGATGCGGTTGGTGATCGAAGTGAGGTTGTAGTCATAAGTGTTGGTAGTTGTCACAAATGATTTGGTTGATTGTGATCAATAAATTGGTTAATGTATGACCCAATTAATCAATGAAAGAGATAAATTATGATAAAGAAATAATGTGCGATAGGGCTACACAAAAAATCGCGAAATCACAAATTGAATCGAAACCGTTGAGTTGAAACCGTTGATTTGAGTCCACGTGGACTCATGATTTTTTTTTTTTGCCCCTCAAATCAAACCAATCAATTTCAAAAGGGTTTGGTTTAGGTTTTGATTTTCAAACCGAATCAACCCGTGTTTATATTTATTTAAAAATATAAATTCTATTAGCTTAAAATTTTTACATTTTTCACTTTAAAAAAAATGCCAATTTTGCAATATAAATTACAACCAGCATGTTGAAATAATCATGAAAGTAAATAAGGTTCATCATTGTTGTCCTATGGTTTAACAAGTTCACAATACTTATCCTCATCAGATATTTAAACTAAACTAAAATTATTTCAAAATCATATGAAATGGGGGGGAAAAAAACCTATATTTTTTAATAATTCAAATCATAATTCAACAAAACTACGTCAGCAAATCATGTTTAAAGTTTCAGAAATCCTAACATAAACTCTCATTTCTTTTATATTTGAAGCTTGTCTGCCACTGCTAAACTAACATCCAGGCGCTTTTGCCTATTAGTCTGCTAATTTCTATATGAATCATCTCTTTCTCTTTTCTCTTTCAGTAAGTTTCAGATTTTCATTCAAACTATTTTTTCATTGTTATTTTATTTGTTATTTTTGAATTTATTATACACTTGTGAGTTGTGATTTGGATAGAAAAGTAACTTTTTGTATGTCTAGAGAGTTAATGAATTTGTTTGTGATTTGAAAAGAATGAAGGACGGAGCGTATTGATTTTGTGAAAATGTTAAAATTCCCTAACTAGTACTACTACTTTTTACTTTTATAAAATAGTTAGAATGAAATTCGTCAATTCCAATCTTTGTACATTTAAATATATCCCGTTTAATTCTTATTTAACATCTTACTAGTAAGACGAAATGAGTTTTAAGCAAACTATAATGACATAATGTAATTTTACATTTATCAACTGTTATATGACAATATAAATGTCAAATAAAAAAAATGTAAATAAAAATGAAGAAAGATGTATTTTTTTTTATTAAAATCTTTTAGCAGTCAATTTTGAAAATAATTTATTCATGAATTTCGTGGTAAATATTAATATAATTTAACATTTAACATTATTAGTTCACATTTAAACTTCTATGTTAACTTATGTTAAATATATTACTATAATGTCGATAGATAAACTGCAAATTAAAATTGAACCAAACGCAAATTATGGTTTGGTTCAAAAAATAAAATAGTTTGTTTGGTTTGGAAAAATTTCAAATCGCATAAAATGGTTTAATTTGAAAATATAGCACAAATTTTCCAGATCGAACCGCGTTCACCCCTAATATGTGACCTAAAAAATTGTTAATTTATTATCGATAATTTGATAATTTTGTGACATATAATAAGTTGTGATTTATAATATTTGTAATTGATGATCGATAAATAAATTGTGACTTATAAATTTTTGACTTGTGGATCTATCAATAAATTGTGACCTATAAAATAATTTGTGATATATAAGAATTTTGATTTGTGACCCAAAAATAATATGTGAATAACTAAATCGTTAATTTATGATCAAATTGTATAGATATGTGACTTTAATATATTCAATTAATATAATTATAATTAATTAATTAAAAATAAATAAATCTTAAAAAAATATCTTATTTTCGAAATTTGAAACTTTTGTTTTATTTTTGAAATGAGTGATACTTAACCTCTTAGTTATATATTTCTTTTCAATATTGAATTTGTTTTTAGAACTATGGGTTGTGGCCAACTCATACTCGTTTTCTGTATCCATCGAATGGATTATGTTGGATTAATTTTGATTTGCGCATAGAGAATATCATGTTACGGGATATGCCCCTTATGTTCTTTTTTTCATTGTCTAAGAAAATTTGAACCTTCCAAATGAAAACTATGTCCGGAACTGCACAGTTGTTTTGAGGTATACTTAGATGTGTGAAATGAGTTGAATCGTTTGCGGGTGTGAAATGAGTTGAGTCGTTACGGGTGTGTGAAAGGAGTCTGGCCATTATAGGTAACAATGAACTTGAGCGCAATGATCCATGTTGACACCTTTGTGAATTTTCAAGGACATTTTAATTGGGATTTCACTATTCCATTTTTTTTTTGATCGATAAATGTAAATATATTGATCAAAAACGTTTCATGTACAAGTACACCGGGCATTCTCGAGAAAATCACAAGCAAATATCACAAACAAATACACCAGGCATCCTCGGGAAGTATAAAAGTAAGTGAAATACAAAAAAGATCAATGATCCAATGCCAAGGATTCGAAATGGATCAAGACATCTGGATACAAGGTAAACATGACTTTGTATACGTGTAATATTATTTTAATAAAGAATGTGTGATTGTAAAGAAGAAAGAGAAAAATACATTTTGAAAAAAATAACTACCAAACGGGGAGCTTTCTTTTAAAAATATTGTCATAACTTTCATTTTACCTTTTTCGTATTTTTAGAGTGCTCATTTTTAATCTCATGAGCCTCTAAAACTATATATATTTTAATGACAAAAATGCTAAATACGCGTCACTTGAAAAGGTTGTCGTTTATAACATGGACATTATCAATATGACATGTTATATTGTTAAAAAATATATAGAATTGAAATAAATGGAGTCACGAAAAACAATTTATATCATTGACTTTAATTGTATTGAAAATAAGGCTAGATGTGTAGTTCATTAGCAACAAAAATTATTCAAATTTAATTGTTGGTTGACACAAAAATGTAGATAGTTTGAGCTTCAAATGTGAAGATTGGGGCTAAAAGAAGAAAATTGTTAATAAATAATAAAATATAAATTAAATTACCAACGTAACACAGCTTGCCGCTAACGACACAGAATGTACACTCAAAACAATGTTGACATCCATGTCAAGTAAACACAATGCAAGTAGAAAATTGTGACAAATTAATCAATTTAATATATTTTTATAATCGATTTTGTGCAAATTATATATTTATCTTTGATGTGGTGTTGACATCAACTTTTACATGGGTGACGTGACTACAACATCTTGACTTCACTCACATTCACGTAGTTTTTCTCTTTAACTCTAAGAGAATGGTCTAATGATCTCATGGTAACTCAAAAATACAAGCATTTGTGGGTTCAATGCGAAAATTGTTATGGATTAACTTATAAGAAATTTTAAAATAAAAAACAAATATTTGTAAACAATGTGGATATCATTTGAAAATGACTAACTTTATGGTATACCCATGGATGGGCTAGTTCCTATTTGGAAGGTTGTAATTTCTTAACGGCTGGAGTTTGCCAAGAATTCTTATTTATTTTCTTTTGTTTTATTGTAGTAGGATAAAAAAAAATGCATCTTATTGAGAAATTAATGTCTTATTCCATAACTGTGAGGAAATGTTAGGTAGCCAAGTGTGGATTGGATAACTGTTGAAAGCATCTTAGTAAGATCGCCCCAAGATGAGTGCTCTCTCAAAATGGAATCTATTCCAAACATATATTTCATGATTTCTTATTTCGACAGGGTGCAAATATCGAAATTTGAACCAGTATTCTTAAGATCAATGAGTTGGGCTGAAAGGGGAGAAAACTCTCCATTCCTAGTTCTCTTGTAGTTGGAACCTCCGGAACCACAAGGGGCATCTTACGTTCTTGAATCAATAACCAGTTTCAACTAACCTAGTTAGGGGTGGGTGCGGGTCGGTTCGGTTCTCTTTAGAACCGAACCGAACCAAACTTTTCGGGTATCTAGTAAATGGAACCGTCGGGTCCAAATATAATTATAGAACCATTCGGGTTCGGTTCCATTCGGTTCGGTTCGGATCGGTTCGGTTCCGTTCGGTTCTGTACTATAATTAATTTTTTTAACATTTATAACAATGTTATATAAATACGACTAATGATACATTCAATAGTTTTGGAATGTCAGAGATTAGTAAACTACCTTGTTCAAATGATCGCTACGATCAAAGCTTCAGTCGAGGAAAGTCACGGCTTCGATCGGAGGTCAGAGTGTCGGCCGACGATTGTATAGGTTTTGAAATATTAGATAGGCTGCGAGAGTGAGTGCGAGAGTCGAGACAACGTTATGCACTTTATTGTAGGTGTTTAGGGTTATTTAGTGGATTTGATCTTATTTGGGTAAGAAATGAAACAATAAAATGGGTAATTGGGCCAAAAATTAAAAAATTAGTAATGAAACAAATTATTGGGCCAAAAATTTGGATTTAGAAATCATTAATTTGTTAATTTGTTTAGAAAAAGTTAAAATTAAAATAATTTGATTTACTCAATATAAAAAAAAAAAAAGATTCGGTTCTTCGGTTCTTGGTCTAGAACCGAGAACCGAACCGTACCCGTCGGTTCTCAATTCAGATACCCGTTCGGGTATTTAATTTGACAAGAATCGTCAAGTTCGGATCGGTTCGGGAGATTTGCCCAACCCTAAACCTAGCCTCTCCCACATCTGTTGCAGTTAAGGGCTCTTTTCTCGCTTTCCACATTTTCTTCCATTTTTGAAGTTTCTTTTGATTTCTTAATAAGAACGGGTGAAAATCAAAATTCTCTCTTCATATGTTTCTCAAAAAATTCAATTCGTGTGAATTCTTCTCCAAACTAATCCCTTTGCCCCTCATTCTTCGAGAATCAGAAAAATCATTTTCAAGTTTGAATTTGTTCATTTGAAATCGAACAATTGAGCACCAGTGAACAATTGAGCACCAGTGTAAGTATATTTAACTTGCATTTCCCTATTTCATTACTCTAAATCCTCATACCATTGAGGATTTTCTAGAAATAGAAATGAATTGTCAGAAATTCATTTGGAATGTTCCGAATAGAATAGAAAAAAGGAAAAGTCAGATATTATAACTACCCACACAACATGAAACATGTATGTGTTCGGGAAAGGGATCAATGAGTATTGGGTAGTTCATAGTTGTTAAACCATGCCAAATACTATACGAAATGGGTAGGGGAGGTGGTCGCAAGTCCTCGACGATCAAGTCAGTCAACTTATATGATTATATTTGGGTGTGAGACGTAAGGAGACGAGTGCCACACAAGTGTACGGTCATCGAGGATGATTAGAAAATAAAAATGAGGGGACAATATTACTTAAGAGTGTGTAAATGTTGCATTAGCCTTTTTTGCACTGAGTGCGAGTTTTTATGATAAAAAATGAGGAATGGTTACTGTTTGATGAAAAGACACCTGTTTTCACTCTGATGTGTCAAAAAATCTTCTCCTAGGTTTCACTATATCAATCATAGGTTTAGGGGCATTTAACGTTTCCAAAAAGTAATTACTTATAATCTAGGTCCGACCTCTCAAAAATAGACCGACAAGTAGACCATGAGATTTTTGTTGCAGAGATGTCACATTAATTAATAATAGGAATATCTTGTACGAAAGATCTCTTCGAAGAGATGAAGTGAAGACGCCTTCTCTCATAATAGGTTAATTGCCTCGAATTCATGTTGCAGCAGGGTATAGCACCTCACTTAGGTCACGAAGTCGGTCTCTACACAACACCTTGATTGAGGCAATGCATAACTTTGATTACATCAATGTATGACCCTAACAAGGTCAAGTGGGATAGTGACGTGGAGTGTTACTATGATTGAACTTACTAGCAGATTGTCACATGGTCATTTGAAATCTTATTAAAAGAGGCATAACATGTGCATTTTGATTTGGCTTTTCAACATTGAATACAATAAAATAATAGTATGCACCTTATTTTTATCCCTTGTTTATGCTTCATTATAAATAATTTTTGAGAAAAATTGTATTTTGTAATAGTGATTTTTTTTTGAAGAATGTGTGATTAAAAAAAAAAGAAAATTTTTAAATTTATGTGCAATATTATTTTATTGAATGAATGTATATTATTTAAAAAAAGAGAAAAAAAAAAGTATTTTGAAATTGATGGAGGCCAAAAACAGTCTTAATAATATTCTCGTTTCCTCAATAATTTGAAATATTTTCGTAATTTCTTTCGTTTTGTTAATACGTAAAGGAGGTAATTTCATTTTTGGTCACTAAACTTTTAGTAAAATCTCAATCTGATCACATAATTATAATTTGTTGCTATCAAATCACTGAAATTCGATAAAACCCTATACACGGAACCAATTTATTTCAACAAATTCTAATTTATCTGCAATCTGAAAACCCTAGCTGCTTTTCATCATTTTCCCCTTTAATCAAAGAAGAGCAAGCATAGCGTTGAGACAGAAAGCCCAAACGCTCCGCCGAAAAATGGCATCCTCCGCCGCTGCCAGGGTTACGGTATTCACCTCAACTCCTGATTACTGCTCTCGTAAGGCTCACAGAGCCTTCCACCATGTGGGCCCTGTTCCGAACATTTCCGCCCTTTTCAGGAGTCGAGGCACCAGTGGCATCGTCATCTCCACACGTTCTTCATCCTCACTTCTGACTGGTAAAACACGCCCATTACCAAATTTTCTATTGCCATTAACCTTGAGGGTAGCTCAGTTGCTCCCAATACTCACCGGAGTCCACTCAGTGCACTGAGGTGAGTATTCGGCTGTAAACTTCAGGCTGTGGGATTAATCATGGTGCGCATAGCTAGCCCTGACACCCACGGTCATTAAAAAAAAAATAAAAAAGTAAAATCCATTGCCATTAGGTTTAAGAACTTTTATAATGAAAATATTAGTTATATTTGATGAAGTTATAAAATGTGTTTATAAATGGAGGTTATCACGGAGGGTGATTTATGAGTTGTGTACTAGTTGAAAAGGTTCTGTCTTTGATGAAAAAATTTAATAGAAACTACTAGCTGTGGTGATTGTTCTGAGCTACAGTTAATGAAGTCAAGCCTGCAGGAGAGTAATGTGATGATGTGTAGGGGCAAAATGCAAATAAAGTCTCTACCTCACTGTAATAGTCTGGTAAAAATCTGATTATCATAGGTGTACCATTGGATAAGCACAAGTTTCGTTTTCAAACAAATAGTTTCTAATACACTCAAAGAACTCGTGCACACGGAGGTTCTATTGAGTATATTGATTCCACTGGGTTTTTTGCTGCTGCATAATTGAGACTGGTTGTTGGAATTAAATTGTGGAAAGAACTGACTGTAGACAGTATATAATCTTGAAGTTTTCGTTCGCCGAGTTCCAACCCTAATTGCTAAGTCTAGCTTGCAATAGTTTGTATGTGTATTTGGAGTACAAGTAATGGCACTTCATTTTCGATATATTTCATTTGAATAAAATTTTGAATACTTGATACATATTCCATATGATATACTTTTGTCTGTTTAAGGTTTAAACATTCATGTTACAAAAGAAGTAAATTGGTGTTAGGGTTTTCTTTTCTTACCCTCTTCTTCTGGAATATTCTGCAGCTGCAATGACCACGGAGGCTTCTGCAAAGGTCATTGATGGAAAATCAGTTGCCAAAGAAATTAGAGATGAAATAGATGTTGAAATATCAAGGATGAAAGACTCTATAGGTGTTGTTCCTGGATTGGCAGTCATTCTTGTTGGGGATAGGAAGGATTCTGCAACTTATGTTCGCAACAAGAAGAAATCATGTGAATCTGTTGGGATCAATTCATATGAAGTGCGTTTGCCTGAAGATTCTTCTGAACAAGAAGTGCTTGAGCATATCTCACGCTTCAATGATGATCCATCTGTACATGGCATCCTTGTCCAGTTACCTCTTCCTTCTGTAAGCCCGAGTATCATCTTTCATAGCTGAAATTTCTGTGGTGGGAAAATGTGACCAATAGATCAATAAAAGATTCATGTAGTAAGAAATATATGACATCTCTATTTAGTAAATATTCGATCGACTCCAGTTTTCTCTTATTAATCTGCCTTAATGCTTGGCTTTTGTCCTATTATAACAAATTTTACTTGAGCATTCAGAAAATGAGCATTTAAATATGTCATAAGCTAAGCAAAAACTGTCTTTTATCGGCAATATGTTTCAATATTTTGGTCACATGATTTGATTTGATGTGGGGCTATAAGTAATAGAATATTGCCCTTCAATATTGTCCTTCTTGCGCATCTTATCTCTGTGTCATTTTGTTTCTTTCTAAAATTTTAGTTATCAAATTGACTGTTTCAAACCATCTCTAGCATCAAATTTCTTTATATTCTATCAGGCAAAACTACTCTGGAATTTGTTTGCCAAATTTATTTGCGTTGATTTTCACGAGAAAAGAAACCTTTAAACTGATTATTTGGGTTCCAAATGGAGTAGAAGTGTAAATTCACCCGACGTAAAAATTTTGGGAATGAAGAGTATTTTTATGCACGACAGATTCACTAGTTTCAGTTTTCTTTTGATTTCTCACCCAGTATTCCGGTTGTTTTTATGTTGGACCAGCATATGAATGAACAGAATGTCTTAAATGCTGTTTGTATTGAAAAAGATGTCGATGGATTCCACCCACTGAATATTGGTCGTCTGGCCATGAGAGATAGAGAACCATTATTTGTTCCGTGTACACCAAAAGGATGCATAGAGTTGTTGCACAGATATGGTGTTGATATCAAGGGACAGAGGGCTGTTGTTATTGGCAGGAGTAACATCGTTGGAATGCCTGCTGCCCTGCTGTTGCAAGTAATAAGCGCATTGCCATCTTTTTAAATATCAATATTTATAGGCTCAAACATTGGGACTCTTGTACTTGCTACAATTTGACATAGTTCCATTTCAACATTTTGCATGTACTGGTAGAGGGAAGATGCTACAGTCAGTATTGTCCATTCAAGAACAAAGAATCCTGAGAAGATCACGAGAGAAGCAGATATCATTATTTCAGCAGTTGGCCAGCCAAACATGGTGAAGGGTAGCTGGATCAAGCCCGGCTCTGTAGTTATTGATGTTGGTATTAATCCTGTCGAGGTCTGATACCTTTTACTACTGAACCCCATTTTAATGTGTATTAATCATTGTTCCCCTCAATCTTTACCCCTTGAGTGCATTATTTTGTTTACCCTCTTCCACTATAGGTGAATATAACTTATATTGTCCATTACAAATTTGACAGGATGCTAAAAGCCCTCGAGGCTATCGACTAGTTGGAGATGTTTGTTATGAGGAAGCAAGCAAGATTGCTTCAGCCATCACCCCTGTTCCCGGAGGAGTGGGGCCCATGACAATAGCCATGCTTCTTTCAAATACTCTGATCTCAGCAAAGAGGATTAACAATTTCAAGTAGATCTCTTCAACCTAATAAGCCTGCCTAAGGATAAATAATATTATGATTAAACCTAATTGACATGCTGTTAAGCTTCACCTGTTTCCTCTGTTGAAAATGAGGAGCGTCTTTATAAGAGACTCAAGCGTCCAAGTTGGTTGGATTTTCGGCACGATAAATGGTTTTGACTAGTGATGGTTGTGAGATGGACCTATTGAGAATCTGCATAGGAAGCTTTGTGCTCTCACAGTAATAGTATACTGTTAGCCCAATATTTGCAGGCATCGAACATTCATTTTTATTTATTTATTTATTGTGGTGTAAATATTGAGGCTTAGTGTTCACATCCTTTATATTAATTATGTTTAGAGATTTCACATTATTCGGGAAAAAATTGGATAAACTGTTGGCACTGATTCTACATTTTGAGAAAGAAGCTCGACATCTACATGAGAGAAGCAGTAGACCTCTTTCAGGTATTCATTACGTATTCTATGTAGAGTTGACAATAATCTCACATTGGCACGAGCATTGGAAATCGCATGAAAATGTTAAGGTCAAGTTTATGAAGAGGAATAATCAAAGTTCTTATATGTTGATTTTTAGTTTTATTATTAATTGATGTGAAGTTCATCCCGAAAGAAATTTGTACATGGGCTTCGCCTTCTAAGTTGGCTCAGCTTGCGCTGTAGGCTTAGTAACGGCTTCTAGGCTCTTTAGTTAAGGTCTCTCATCTTGTTAATTATGCTGTAAAATACACATTTAGGGCCTGTTTGATAGAGCCATTTTTCATGGAACCGTTTTCCTCCCAATTTGTGGTGTTTGATTTTCAAAATTTTCCATGGAATTATTATTTCACTTCTCCCTCACGTGAAGCCATTTTCTTGGTTTTGAAGGAATTTCAGCTTCATTTGTTTTCCATTCTTTCCCTATTAAAATAACAAAAATGATTGTTATCTATCACATCAAGTCATCAAATTTGAATTTCTATCTCTTATGTGAGACTCATAACGGGTATATTTTTCATTCTTATTTTTCACAAAAATGGGAAACTACAATTCCTTGGGTTTTGGTGAGAAAATGGGTTTTTCAGTTATTTTGTTTTATTTTTGGCAATGAAAATAAATTTTATTCACACTTGTAAAAAAATCTATCCAATTAATTGACAATTTTCATAAAAACAAAGGTAAATAAACACTAAAAGATATAAAATTTCAACATTTTTTAAGTAGAAAATTATACTAATTAAACATATTTAATTGACAATTTTCAATAAAACAAGTTTTAAACAATTCAATTCCTTGAAATTTATTTTTTTTCCATCTAAATTTTATTCTAATAATCAAATGGACCCTTAGAGACAATTTAGCCATAATGATAGGAACAGTTTCTTAAAAAATTGCAATCCGACAGGTAGAATTACAATTATTTGTTTTATGGACTATTCTTCAGGGACGTCCAGGGCCCTGTTCGTTTGGCAAAAGCCTTGTTTTATTTGAGCCTTCCATACTAATCACGTTCCTGTCAAATCAAAATGTGAGTTTGACTGTTTAATAGATGAAAAATGCTTAATGTACAAGTCCCTCACATGCTGTGTGAGGGGGTGGAGGATTATTTAAAAAAATCAATTACCCCCTTATAATGTGTGTGGCCTGTACAGGCAGTCAGCATTTCTCTTAATAGATATAAATTAATTATTCTCATTCCTTATCTTGACCATTAAATCAACTTTCAACTCTTTGCATCACTCACATCTATAACACGTGTACAGAATTTATACAGACGGTGACGTGGCGCCCCTTCATTGGTGATTGCAAAAAAAAAATAAAAATGAAAATTGACCACTTAGATGCTACCAACGCAGTATTTGGAAATTTTTTGTCAAAAAATGATTTGTACGCTTGGTTTTATCCTCGATAACATAGTTATCCTTAACTCCTATCTATATTTTTAGCATTATCGATCAAACAAAGTAATACGTAATTAGAATTTATAAGTTCTTATTTTATTTGATTATCTCATTTATAAAGTTGATGGGGGCATCAAAAGACAGTTTCACACATGAAGGATTATTATATTTGCTCTACAATTTTTATTATTAGCCATGCCACATTTTAATTACACATGAAGTCTAACTCTTTGCTTATTGTAATACTTGTATTCCTAACTTTGTTTCAACGCATTCTTATTCCCAACATTTCATTAAATAAAGATTTTCATCCAAGAAGCCTGTGTGTAAAACAACTTAAGGTTTGTTTGATACCCATTTTTGAGTTAATAAAATTTAGAATAATGAATTTTTTTTGGAGAATTATAGTTAAAAAGTAAGAAAAATTTTAGATTTACGTATAAAAATATTTTATTAGAAGAATGTGATTGAAAATGAGTTTGAAAAACTAGTGTTTAACGAATATGAATCAAATAGGAGCTTACTTGTGCATTGTACTTTCAAAAAAAAAAAAAGGAAGGAAGGAAATTCAAATCACACAAATAGGATATTGTAATGGAAACTATCATTAAGGACGAGATGTGCAAATTAATTAAAGGTTGAAAATAAGAATTAAGTGAAAAAAGTTAATGGCACAAGTGTTATAATGATCAAGGTAGACACCTTAAAGTACAATTAAAATATTAAAATTACTCAATTTCTTGAATTAATAAGTAAATCTACGATCGGGATGAGGACATAAGGGTCTATGATAATCAATAATTCACTTCTTTTTCAGTTAGACCTTGTTCTACCCTCTTCAAGGGTTATTACTTCTTTAGTAGTTTAACACATGTATTTTTTCACTTGATTTTCTCATTTTGCTACTAAGCCTATAGAGTATTAAAAATTCATTTTTAATTGTTGTTCTCTTCTCAAGGCCACATTCTTATGCATCAAATGTTTGTACAACTTTACGAATTCGGTCGGCTAAAGAGAGTTCTTCCATAAATTGCTTTGAATGATTAAATCAATCAAAGAATAAGATTAATTCAATAATTGTATCTACATCAATCCGTATCACATCCATTCAAATTTCATTCATTTAAGAAGTATCCTCAAAGATAACTTTCATTATTATTATTTTTGGGAAATTAGAATATATAGCCATAATTTAAAGTGCATTTTGACTAAAAAAAAAAAAAAAAGGAGAAGCCATTTTTGAAAAACTTTGCAAATATAGCCATCTTTTAGGTAAATGGACCAAAATACACTTGCGTTTAAGAAAACCCTAAGATCCGCCATTGCCCACCCTTTACCCAGAATTTCTGTTGCTTCGCCATTTGGATATATTATAGAGACTAGATTGGAATAAATTAAAAAATTTTATTTTATGCTTTTGCCTTATAGTGAAAACAATCATTTTTCTAAATTCTAATGCCCACATTTTTTTTCGTCCACTCAATCACTCAAATTAGTTAAACGAGCAAGAGATGCATGAGAAACTATCAAATTCTTTTGTTTTTCCTCCTATCAATTGTCAATTGGATACTATAAGTGGTTCTTTTGGAAATTACTAAGGCCCTTCTTATTCCACATTTTCTCTATAGACACGAGGAAAATCGAAATCCAATAATCTCATTGGAAATCGAACAAAAAAGGTTTATCCACACGCTAATTATAGCACGTGAACGTTTTCTGAAAATGTCAAGTTTTGAGAACTGCGTGACTACATATTTTTACAACATTTTTTGAGGACGAGGCATACTTTTCCCAGCATAGCAATAAAAGTTCAGTCCACTCTAGACCCCTCCCTCCCAGTTTTGAGGCCAGAAATTAAAACCTCTAAAAGGTAAGGATAATTCAATTTGTACAGAATTTTTTACCCACCTACTTGACATATGCAGTGTCAGCATATGATTGGGCTGCAAAAACTGACTATTTTTTAAACAGTCCAATGACTGTTCTGTCAAGGAAGTGGACAAAATATTCTGTACACCGAGCATGATCTAATAGGTAAAACAACATAGAGCAACATGGACACAGACATGTTTAATAGAGTAAATCGTACAATAGAAAAATAACAACAAATCGGATAAAATCAACTATCTAGGTTTTCCTACTGAATGCTTGTAACATAGGAGTTAGAGAGAGAGAGAGAGAGAGAGAGAGAGATCCTCAGACCTACATTAATTGTCTTGTATGTACAAACGGTAAGTCTACAATTGCTTCTTTCATCTCCTATCTCGGACTAGGTAACCAAGGGGTGCCATTGGGGTACAGCCAACTTCTTTTAACTGAATGCAGGAGAGGCCTGGGACTTCTCCATAAGAAACTCAATTTTCTAGTCAGAAGAAAGAAAATCATGTGATGAACTCAAAGGCAATTAAACAAGTTAAACAATTATGGATTTCGTAAACATAATGACGCAGAGCATTTTGGCTAACTTTTTGACTCGAACAAGTTAGAATAAGCAACCTCCTCACTCTTCCCTTTACTTTTTTCTTATACGTTAAAAAGGTCACTTATTTTGAAGGTAACTTACTATAAACTTAAACAACCTCCTCACTCCAATTTTAACCATACAAAAATTAATTTAAACTTTAAAACATATTTACTTAAAAGTTACCATTTAAACATTACCAAACACGCCCTACATCTACTTAATAAATAAGCCATTCAATGGGTATCTCGAGAACTCACCTTCACTGACTTGTTAACTTCTTCAAGTTTGTGAAGCATCAAATCCGAGGGTACAATGCCTCTGTTGTCCACCAAAGAATGGGGAGGAGAATTCATTGTCTGCATAACAGATAGAAGTAAAGTGAACAGATCAGAAACACTTCTTACACCAAAAAGAAAAGAAAAGATATGATGCAAGATGATTTTTGTGTTCTTCAATCACAAACCAACATATGCATACAAGTTGAAGAATGTTTTTCAACCAATCCCCTGAAAACATAGAGCACAGATTACGTGTCAAATTAGCATACTTTTGTAAAGAACAAAAAGATGGGCAAGACAACTGTAAGAATGATCATATTCCTCCATCCTCATACTAGATAATCAGATAGCATATTTCCTATGCTCTTTGGTTAAGACCATGGACATGTGGAACTGAGCAAGTTACAGAGCTGATAAGTGATAACCGAAAACTCCCTAGAAATAACAAAGGTACCCTTCCCCCTACACACGCCCCCCAAAAAAATATCGTCTGCACTTCTCTTAATTATATCATTGAACTATACGAAGGGCACTGTGTGATCACTATACAAGCAAAAAGAGATGATCCACTGACTGAAACCCCTGGCTCTCGAAGAATGAAGTACCTATTATGGCAAATTATATCTTCTAAATGACATTAATCTTGAAGTCAAGAAAATGAATTATCGATCTTCAAGATCCTGTCATGAGATTCTGGAAACACAGGAACGCAAACTTTTGTAACTGATTTTGTTGATCGATAATACAGTGAAGGGAACATTCTTCAGATATATAGCACAATATAAAACTGTTTCCATTCTTCATAATTTGTTTTCAATAGAGCACGATGTACTTCTTAGAATTACTATGAGAACTGAAAAAGAAAAAAATCACTGAAAGCAACTTGAGCAAGGGTACAGTTCAACATTAATCTGGTAAGAGTAACCCAAATAACAGGGCAATTGGTACAATCATGAATAACCAATGTACGCCAAACTTCACTTAAGTGAGCAAGAGCTCCATATCCAACATAAAATGTGTGAATTTTTCAGTTCAATGTTCTTGGAAAGGGTTGGCAGGAGAAGAAAATAAATTACAGAATTTGTGGTATAAAACCATGCAGATTATGATGTTGAAAATTTAGAAGGAATGACCATAGAGGTCTACAGATGGCTATTTTATCAATCCTGCCAGGTCTTCAAACCCCATTCAGGACCATATTTCATGATAGAGAAAAATGGCGAGACAGGTAAGTGGGTTTCAATAATTTTTGCACCCAAGGGTTCAGGAGCACTATTACATGCTTGTCCAAACAAGAAGTTTGTTAGGCATCTGAGATTTGCTTTCTGTTTTCTTCTTTGATATATAGCGGTGAAGAATAATTCACAATGACCGATCATAGGGACTCTATAGGTACTAGACTTGAAAATGTCCATTATAAAACAGGCATCTTGAAGCAAGTATTGCGTTTCGACTAGCCATTTATCAGATATCCAGCTCTAAACAAGGTCAAAAATCTACTTTTTAATATTTACCTTCCAGCCTGTAGATGGAGATCTCAAAACAGCTGGACCCAAGGTTAGAGAATCCATACGAACCAAGCATCCCATATCCAAAATTTGAGAATTAAGATTCCAACTATTGCCAACATTTTGTATGGCCTTTGAAGCCTCTGTTACGACAACCTGCATATCATCAAAATTCTTTAAGCATTACACTTGGTGTTATCAAATGGCAAAAGATAGATCACTGGTATGTTTAGTGTAATTCATTACTTCTGATGATATTGCCAAAAGATACATGATAAAGTTGGAATCATGTTAAGAACTACCTTCCTCAGAAGTGCAGGGTTATAAACCCCTTGAACCCGCAATTCATCAACTGGTGCAGCTTTACCATGTGCTATACTTTCAATTCTAAAGGTATGAATTCCATACAATGACTGCAAGAAACCTGCACATAAATAAAGGTATGTGACTCCATATGTTCGTTTTGAGAGGAAAGGAGAAAAAAAAAAAAAGTGGCAAATGAGTACAAGGAAACAAGATATACCTATTTAATTAGACCAAATTCACAACAAAGTACTCACACTTCCAGTGCACACGTAAGTTGTACAAAAAGGGGCATGACAAGGGTGTGCACATCTGTTCTGGAAATGTACATGTGCACTAATAGTTTATTTCATTTTTCTGAAACTTGAGAATTTAAGATCTAATCTAGCTCACAGTCAAATATGCTCAAAATGCAGGTTTTCCACTTGAAGACTTAACTAACTCTCCTGATGTTTTATCTTCTCTCTGCACAAAACCAAAGCACCCATGCAAAATCTAGGAAATTGCTTGTACCTGTTATTCACTAGATAAAAGGATCCAATTTCCACATGATTCCACAGAGGGGAAAAAAAACTTAATTGAAGAAAAGGAGTAACTTTACAGGGGTTTGTTGCGAACAATTACAATATCATCACATTATGCTTCTAAAAATTTGCAGTCTGCTATTCGAATGCATGAGTCTATTTCATTAATGAGAGGAAAACCTGCATTAGATTGGTATGGATGCATTGTATATGTGGGAGCTAACGAATCATGCTAATCTGTCACAGATGTCTAAAGGCCTTACTGATCATGGCAACAATATCACCTCACGTCTAATTTTTTGTAGAGCAAAATATTGCAGTTGGGTAATGTCTAATTATTAGAAAGGTGGAATAAAGTTGAAAACCTTGTATCGCTTCAATTATCACAGTTGGTCATTCCTCATCAGGAAATGACAAGACAAGGAAATTGAGTCGCGTGGATATTTCAAACGAAGCCATTTAGGACATAAGAATAAAATAATGGTAAAACTCATTGGTTAAAAGAGAACCATGAAAGTTATACTACCTTGTTCAATAATAATATCGATAACCAATGATAGAGGTACATGCTTTTCAATTTTCCTTTCTCCACAAAAGGGTATAAATGAAGGCCTTGACACCTAGAAATGAAGAAAGCTGTCATACTTTAGCTCCAGATTATTAATTTCACTCTTGAAGGTGAAGTTAACAATGTAAAATCGATTCATTAGAAGATGAAGAACCTTGTAAACTATTTCTTTCGATGTAACATAGAGCTCGCGTGATGCTATATCCTTCTTAATCACCCATCTTCTAAAAGGCAAATAAAGCAACATGATGATCCCAATCCCCCATGCTAAGACAAGCAGTAGAGATATTGAGACCCATATTATTGTATCGTACTGTATATTCTTTGATGCTAGTTCTTCAAATGAAGCCGTGTATAGAATTTGTGAAGGAATATCAGCTTCTTCATCTCCATCCAGCTCAGACACAGGGTCAGAGAGCAACAAATCTTTTGCTGACTCAAGCTTTGGTAGACCCTCAGCATGCCCCATCAGCATCTTTCAATCTCAAATCTAATGATGAATTACCGAGTTCAACTGGAAAACAAAGTACTTCTAAAAGAAGGAAAAACAAGAAAGAAATGTCTTATCAGTAAAACAACTATAAAAAATCCACATACGTGAATTTTCATTTCAATTTAAAATATGTAAAATAAAAGAAAACGCTTTATTCAATCAATTTCAAAAATGTATAACAAATTTTTCATTATTGCATCATACACAAATCTGTTATTACACTTAACTAATTCAAAATCACCATATACAGAAGGAACTAAAGTGCTAATAGAAATCATATATGATAAACAAAACATAAATCAAGCTTTAATACAAAAAGAATCCATTTATGAATAAATCGTTAAAGAAAACACATAATTCAAGCCTTGCACTCAATTGCACACTTAACACATTGCCAAAACACATTAAATCATTTAATCGTAAGGAAGTTTTAGCAACAAAACTCTGAACGACAGCTAATGGTAACATGATATACGAACTTCCGTTCATCCTATAATAAACAAATAACACAAAAACAATACAACAATATAACGAAAATTAACTGCTAAAACAAAAAAAAAATTCAAGCTTTAAATTTTCACCCACGCTCAACTGCACACTTAATACCTTGTTAAGAACGAGTATATATCAGCACAAATAATTATTTAATCGAGAGGAAGGTTTTAGCAAGAGAACACAAACATGATATAATTGTTGTATGAAAATTAAATTCAGCCTACAATAAACAGAGAACACAAAAGTAACGCGACAGTACAACAGAAAATTTTATTCATAATTCTCAAACGATTTACATGTTTGGCGCAGCTGAATAAAAAAAGAAAAAGAAAATTATAGATAACTATGAATTTACATTTCAAAAATATTATAGACAACTATGAATTTACATTTCATTCCTCGGATTTTTTCCAGCTACGAAGTAGAGATCAAGACAACCGAAAATGTAAAATTTAAATATAGATATAAGTTCATTTTTCACCTGATTTTCCCCCGAATAAATTGAAACGCAAACTTACTGTTTCTCGTTAATCGACGAAGGTGAATTTTTTTCTCGTTCTGGAGAAGTTTCACTTTCTATATTTCTCTCGGTTGTACGTGGACCGCGCAAATGGCCCACCAAACATTCAGATTACCCGTTTAATAAATTGGGCGAACCCGATTTGGCAAACAAGGTTAAGAAAGGGATTGCATCTAAGGGTCTGTTTCATTGCGAAGATAAAATTTGGGTGAAAAT
Organism: Olea europaea var. sylvestris; assembly: GCF_002742605.1. Lineage (NCBI taxonomy): Eukaryota > Viridiplantae > Streptophyta > Magnoliopsida > Lamiales > Oleaceae > Olea > Olea europaea. Next base: position 17,406,316 of record NC_036251.1, read on the forward strand.
AAAATGAATTTCAGGAAATTGAATTATCTAGAAATTATTTTCCTGGGAATTGTAAATTATTGTGTTTGATTGATATAATTTTCCACGTGGAAAATGTTGAAGTAAAAGTGTTTTTTGGTATTCGTTTGACTTTATTTTACATGAAAATTGTCAATTTAAGGGATATTCACTTCTACCATTGTTCCTAGAATTTGTTTCCATTGCAAAAAAAAAATCAAAAAATCATCTATATTTTAGTGTTCGTTTGGCTTTGTTTTACATGAAAATTGTCAATTTCAGGTATATCATCTTTTACAATTGTTCCTAAAATTTGTTCTCAATACCAACAATTAAAAAAAAAAGCAAAAAAAGAAAAAAGTGGAAAACCAAAAACCACCAATCCCTTAGGAAAATAAAAGGTGGAAAATCACGCTTTACGGTGTTGTACCTAAAATTACATGAAAAATGAATTCCCTGGAAAATTTTGTCAATCAAATAGGCCAAAAGTGAAAGTTGGAATTTGAATTCCAAGTTTCATGGAAAATTTGGCGAATCAAACGGAGCCTAAGTGAATTATTTGGAAAATAAGGTTTATAAAATAGAATATTATTTCACGAGTAAGAGTTAGAAATAATTCAGTTGCTTATATGAATGTACGCAAGATTTTATTATATTTTTACTCTATTAAGGATGTAACAAGTTGATCCACTATTTTGATTTATAAATATATTTAGAGTCTGTTTGAGAGTGATTTTGAATATTGATTTTTTGACTATTAGGAGAAAAGTGAGGTTCACCTGTAAGAGAAGAAGTCAAATATGACGGTTGGATTAATAAAATAACGGTCAAAAAAATCAATTTTTTTTTGGGGGGGGGGGGGGGGGGGGATCACTCCCAGACTCTTAATAAAATTGATGTATATGAGAAGCTGTTTATATGAAAATGTTAAATGATAAATTTTATTTATTTATTTGGGTTAATGAGAATGTCTGACTTTAACATGTAAGAGTGCCTCGTGTGTGACACAATGTAAATCTTGCCAAACACAATCCTTGACCACATACTCATGCCTTATGACAAGTAGTTTTTGATAGTCGAAAGATGGTGGATTCAACAAGTCGAAAACAGACATTTAACCTACAAACATATGATTTCCATTCCTATTCCAGTGCTAAATCTTTGTGCTATTCAAGATTTCTGCACCTCATATGGTTATTCAGCCCTGTTTGTCTTCCGTTGAAATGGGTGTTTTGGAAAAAAAAATGATTTTGAAATAGTGATTTTTTTTTTTAAATGTGTGATTAAAAAATAAGAATAAGTTTGTAAGAAACATTCAAAATATTTTATTGAGAAAATTCATGATTGAAAATGAGTTTGAGAGAAAAAAGAGTTTTTATACAGAATGATTCTACTTGTACATAAGGAGTTATAGAAAATTTCTTATTTGATTGAGAAATTTTGATCAAATCATGTCTCACCACATCATCCACATGTATACCAACCTGTAAGTTGTGATGTACTATTTTTTCTATGATAATAACTAACTCATGTTGTATATGAGCAGCTCCTTAACATCCAGTATACTTATAATAAGTGAAATGGATAAACTAAAACATAATATTTATCTATTTCACTTAATACTTAAAAATTGAATAGTATGAAAATGCATTCATTTCCTCAGCATTGATATGATGATAATGTCGTCAGACTGAAACAAGGAATTTAACCAAATAATGGCTAGATTAGATTAGTAACAAGTAAACCTTTTGATGTAGTACAACCATTTTATATAATGGTAGACGAAAAGGGGCTCCATGTCCATGAATAAACATCTACACCTTAATCTTTATGAAGAAAATGTATCTAATAATTCATTGTCTAAACACAGAAGTAATGTTTGAGCAAATGCCCAGCAAAATCTCTAGTTATAAGACTAAAATTTTCCACGCTTAATTTGGCTGTTAAGAAAGTAATTCAATCTTGAACAGGTGTCTTTACCTCAAGAGGGATATATTAAATCAAGTCATTCAGTGCAGGGCCGGTTCCGTGATTTTCAGGGCCTAAGGCGAACTTCGTAAATTAGGCCCCCAAAGTCAACATTAATACAAAATTTAACTGTGTATTATGCAACCAATTGTTAACTTAAAACTAAATAATAAAACAACAAACAAAACATATTATAAAAAATTTTATATTATAAAATGACAAAACCAACAATATTTCAAAAAATCAGTTAAACAATCTCAATCATAACAGATAATTACAAAATATCTCAATCATCTCACAATTAAAGTTTCAATATAGTTATCACGTGCGCATGTGCAATTGATCGTATAATAACCAATCATATAAGCCACCAGGTCGCAATTGATCCTACGATAACCAATCACTACCTAGGGGAGTGGTTGTCGTCGCCATCGTCGGTCCGGTTGGAGCATAGAGGCGAGATGTGACTGTGATGTCGAGCTCCGACATCAAATTGTTGAATTTGGAAGTTGAAACACACAAAAATTATTTTCACTAATTTTTGACAAACACGCCTTACTAAAAATAATTTCACTCTAGGCAAAACTACAAAACAAAACTTAAATGATAAATGATAAATCATAACTCAAAAATAATTTATCATAAAACATATTCACAATTCTCATTTCTCAATCATAACTCTTAAAACATAAATCATAATTCATAACTCATAATCATAATATAAATAAGAAATAAAAAATGAATTATGTGTTGATCAGTTAATGTGAAGTGTGAACAAAGATCACAAAAGTAACTAAGAACACAGAACAAAAATCGAAAAAAAAGAAAGAAAAGAGAGGCGCCTACGGACACAGTTAGAGTCGTAGATCGGAAATTGGAATTTGGAAAGGTTAAGGTTGGCGTTGGCATCGGTGTCGACGGTGACTCATCTCTCATCGGCAGAAGCAACGACCAGCAAGTCTGAGTCGTCAGCAGGCAAATCATCGACAGCAAGGAGAAGAACTGAAAGGTTTGCTACGATTTGTCACCATTTGGATTTGGTGTGGCTGTGTCATGTGTGAGTAATGGGTATATATCCATGGATTGGGTCTAATATTTGACAAAAAGAAAAAAAAAAGAAAAAAAAGAGAGGCCCAACTCATCAGCCCAAACAAAAAGGCCTAAACTTAAAAATGAAAAAAAGACCCAATTTCAAAATTTCATCATCTTCCTCCCCTCTTCCTCTAGCTTTGTAGCTAGAAATGACGCTCGCGGTTAGTGAAGGAAAAAAATTGTGGATCCGTCCCATATATCTCCATGCAAGAGGAGAGGCGAGCTGGAGACTGTAGTCGGTGGAGAGATTTCAATTTTCTCATTTAATTGCGCAAAAAAAAAAAAAAAAGCCAAAGTGAGGCCCCCTTCCAGCTTTGGCCCTGAGGCGCAGGCCTCATCTGCCTCGCCTCAAGACCAGCTCTGATTCAGTGGAAGATGCCACCAGTAGAACAAAAATAGGATTCTTCAATTGTCATCTAGTTATTTATTGTGTTTTGCATCATTAAATTCCAAGTGTAATGCGTGCCAAGCTACAAACTCAAAAATGCTATGGGTTCATTTGGGAGTGATTTTTCACCTCCAAAAAATTGATTTTTTTTAATCGTTATTTTTACTATTTGAGCAGTAAAGTTTGACTTTTCCTTTGACAGGTGGTCCATACTTTTCTCCTAACGATTAAAAAATCAATTTTCAAAATCGCTTCCAAACGAGACCTATGTATACCCTTCCGACTCATGACACAACCTACATTGGGTGGGGGATGCCCAAACCCCATGTGAGAGCGTGTCATCCAGAGTGCCAACAATACCGATTCTGTAATTTTCGGGCCCTAAATCAAATTTCATAAACTGGATCCAAAAATTTTAGTATGCGTGTAAAGTCTTAAGTGTATTATAGAATCAATAATTAACTTGTCAATTTAAACCTTAATAATAAAATAACAAATAAAACGTATTATACAAAAGATTATATTATAACCAAATAACAAAGTCGATAATGTTTCAAACGATCAGCTAAATATTATTCATCTTGTGATTTTAGATGCAAAAATATTAATCAAATTTGAATAATCTACCTGTTCAACAATCTCTTTCTCAATTGATAACATAGTCAATCCATTCAATATTTTATGTGATATAGTTAATCGAAGATAAGGTATGGTTAACAAAATTTTGTAAGTACTACAAGCATTTGGAATGTCTTCAAATATTGTTGCATTTTAATTGTTCTCATTGCTTTACTTGATATATAGCACATCGAGACATGTGACGCAAAATATAAATCATCTCCATTAATATCAATATTCTAAAAAGCTCATCTAGGCACCGCCTAGGCTCGAAGCTCAAGCAAAATATCTCGCTTCGTGCCTAAACGCTTTTTTTTTTCTTCTAATTCCTAAATGGTTGAATTTTTCCTTAATTTCTTTCGTCTTCCGTAGACGCGCTTTATTGATTTTTTTTAAAAAAAAGTCTATTTTTGACTTTAGCTTATTACTTTTTTTTTTTTTTTTAAAAAAAAGTCTATTTTTGAATTTAGCTTATTTCTTTTTTTTTTTTTTTTAACAAAAAACTTTTCATTTAACTTTAATTCAAGTTTTTAAAAGATTTTATCTGTACAAAGTAAAAAATGACTTTATCTAAATAGTTAAATAAGATTTAAATTATGATATTATCTATATTATGTAATTATGATCTTGAACTCATTTTATTACAAATTACAAAAACATGTATGAAATTCTTATAAATTTATTAAGTAGTACTTATCTAGTTGAAAATTGAAACTTTGAAGAAATTCTAATTTTTACATTTCAAAAATTTGAAAATTGTATAATTGACTAATGATAGAAATGATTAAGTAAATATTATATTTTATAATTTTAGATATTTAATATTTAATTATTAAATAATTTTAAAATTTATTAAAATTTTAAAATAATATTATAAATAAGAAAACGTTTTTTTTTTTACACCTAAACCTCGTCTAAACTCGCTTAAGCTCTTAAGGCTTTTGAAGCTTGGACTCCACGCTTAGCCACACTTTATGTTTTTTAGAACATTGAAATATTCGAATGTCCATTATGTTTCAAATATTTTTCAATATTCATATAAAAGGTTTTAACAAATTGAAAAAGCTGTACTCCTTAACTTTTTCAAATTTAGTAAAAATGTAGATATTTCTTCATAATGTTTAAATTGTTCAAATCGAATCTTAAAGAAGATAAAACTTGATTAAATATAAGTATTCAACTATAAAAGATTTTTCGACCAATTGATTTACCTCATCACTACTACTTTTATCAAATTGTTTATTTCTTCAAATTATACATTGTTCTAAGAGTACAATTCCAATTCCCATTTTACTTGCCTTTTGGACAATTTATTAATGACAATAAAAAATTCAATTTCTCTACGATCTTCGAGAAATGAAACAAATCATTGTAAAAGATCGATAGCACTATCAATATCCATGTTTTCGATTTGAACAAATTTATTCATAATATTAACTACATGCAACAACATGTACTAAATTACTATGCCAAGCAAGAATTCAAAATTCTAGAGTTCATATGTCTATGAGAACTCGATTTCATATTTTGTTTTAGAATCTTCATTAGTTTCTGCCAAATCAAGTAAATTGTCTCATATTTTAAACAAATAAATCGAATGTTATCTATATGATGAACAAATTGAGCAGAATTAAGAAATCACTGCAACATGAGTTTGAGAAATCGTAAGTCACTTGTCCCGTTGTGCTAAATTTGAAATGGGCATAATTTAGAAATAAAATTCCCACTAATGAAAAAACATTATTGGTCCCCATTTATAAATGTAATGGAATGGGAATAATTATCAAATTTTTAATAAAAAAATTGTAATGAACCTAATTTACCAAAAAGAAAAGAAGAAGAAGAATGGAAGATTCTAAAATTTGAGGCTCCCTCTAATGTTAGGCCTGAGGTGTGGGCCTCACTCGTCTCTATACAAAACAAGCCTTTGGTGTCAACCTGAATTTATACATAGAACGATTGAAACAAAATTCCTTAAGTACAAGGATTTCAGGAAGTTCTCATTTTGGTGTTAGCTATAGAAAGAGCATAATGAAATGCGAATTTTCACCATCCATATCCAGAATCGAGAAAGTTCGCATATAGTCTTAATTTCGTGAACTATAAAATCTTGAAAAATTCGCTAAAGCTGTAGGTTAGTGAGCTGAGCTCAAGCACCGAATGTCAGGAATGATATGTTCGGCTCTAAAGGTCAAGTTAGTTGCCATTCCTCTATGCAAATTCAAGGAAGGTTTAGTAATATGAGTGATTTGCACTTACCCGTAATCGAATGAATGGAGGGGTTATAGACACTGGTGCAAATCCTACTTAGCATGTGCTCCCTCGATTTTTATTAGGCGTATGGCCTACTGAAATGGGTGACACACTAACATCGAGCAATTTACCTTCGTGGGTCATATTGCATTCTATTTAGTTTAGCCGAGCTCTTTCGTCCAACTTCAAGAAGAAAGTTGTCTTCATAAGCTCCGCCATCCTCCACACATACTAGGGCTTTCTTTGTAACTTTCAAAACTAAAAGAGACAACAAAGGAATAGACAAGTTTCCAAACATATTGGATCAAATCCAAAATCCCAATCACAATGTAAACACAAATATTTGTAGCCATATAATCTTGTAAAAAAACAGTTCATAATCGAGAAATACTAATGCATAAACATAAATAGAAAATTACTCCATGGCTGATTGTTTCCATCCACCAAAGGTCTCCTCTTCAGAAAATCCCCTGTCTCTGCTTTGCTGCCAATAAGAAATATTTTCTAAGTCAGAGCCCTTTTTTTATGCTATTCGCCCTTGTCGTAAAAAGTATGCTTTGGAATTTATGTATATGAATAATCTGAACTAAATAAAGAATAATTAGAGTATTATGTACGTCTAGTACAATCCTTTGTAAGAACTACCCGTAATTACAAACCTGCAAAATAGATTGTTTATCATAAAGAGGAGCTTTCTTATTCGGGAGCAGCTAAATTTGAAGATTTACTTATAAGAATGTGGGGATTAGACCTAACTAGTTATCTTTGTGTAAAAGCATTTTAATTTCACATGACATGACCTAACCCGTACTCTTTATAATCTTTTATGGAAGGCGTGAATCAGGCTGAAAACCTTTGGTGAGGCACAATATGAGCCACCCCGAGGCCCAGTCTCCAAAATATACAAGGTCGGGCCCAGCCTGGGAAGGCCACCATGATACAACTTGTTTGTTTAATTCTTTTTGATTAAAATTTTCTATAGAAAAATGGTTTAGCATTGGCTGCCTCATAGGCTTGGAGAGCCAGACCCAGCCCCCTGCTCTAGACGAGCCTGCCCTTTTTGTCATCTCTAGGTTCTGTTAGCAGCAAGAAACAATGAGAAGCAAATTATCAGAGTAGGGCTGTAATAACCTGGTGGGGATTAAACACGAGACCAACTTTAATCTCTCCACAGTAGTTCTCATTCTTGACAACATTGTACGTAGTTGGCGGAATGTTACCTTCAGCCAATACCGGTCCTAAAGGAATCCTACATAATCAAGGAAAGAAAATTACTTTAAGCTTGAATGTCAAACGTTTATAAAAGCAGTCTTCCAAACTGAAAATTCTCAAAATTGTAGTAAAGTCAAGTAAACAGCAAAACCAACAAAAATTACGAATATACTAAAACATAATTTGACATTTTTATGCATAAACAAGAAAGGATTACTCACGTTGCTTCTCCAACAAAGTCATCTCCACTGAGATTATCTTTATCCATTAATTTGATTTTCAATTCCACAACACCATCAGAGACGGTGAACAGGAAGGTTTCATTCCATTCAGGGTTAGTTCCTTTACCTGCTTATAGACAAATTGAAGACTTAACTAGTAGGAAACAAATTCACTCAATTACACAGAACAAAATATTTTCGTAAAACGTTATTCTCAATCCTCGTGATAATTTAAACATTGAAATTTGCAGCAGGAAAGAGGAAATTAAGTGCAAGTTTTTAACTTTATTAGTATCTTGGTATATAATTGACATGTACGTCAAATTAAAATGCACCTGATGCAACACTACTTTTCTTCTCCTGCGTCCAGCAAGTGAGGACCGCATAAGGGTCCATGTTAGCTGCCAAGAGGAAGAGCAAACTCCTTATGTATCATTCTTCATCTGGCATATCAACATCTTTAAAACATACAAGGAGCAGAACTTCAAAACAACACATTGAAATATCATTCCTTGCCCTGTTACACATATCTTTTGTGAATGCAGATTCATGGCTTTACTTTGGACGCAACTCCTAATAAACCTATTGGATTAACATGTAATTGTGGAAGCCGACCAAAAAAACAAAAAAATAACGATAATAAAGAAGTATAACACCAATTTTTCCTTGCAATAACTAAAAATATGTGTGAATATGAGGAATAGCAATTTTTAGAGAACACAGATGGGATATCGTTCTTTACTAGCCTAGGGTCTAAGAAATTTAAAGAACAACACTCCTACTAAGATGACATGTCCGTGTTGGACACTGAACTACTCAGACACTCCAAGACATATATTCGACACTCTATATCACTCTCACTTTTGTATATACGGTTAAGGGGCACACTCTCTTAACTTTGTTCATATTCTTTACTATCCTAACACCAATGAACATCTCTATACATCAAGGAGAAGCACAAGTTCCATTTCATAACTTTTTGAATAATAAATTAACAAATAAAATACATTTTAAGTCAAAAGTTATCATAATATATCAAATAGACACTCAAAAGGTCTGATTCATTTAATAAAACAAAAAAATATAGATTAATAAACCAATGAATAATTTTTAGAGTTATGCAACAGTAATAGGTTCAATGACAGATTTTAAAAATAGGGGACACGACGCAACATTATTGGACAGTTTAAAGAAACCAATATAGGTGTTGACAACTCAGCATCTATCAATGCCCCTGTTTACTTCCGTGTTTGAGTAGCATTGTTGTAATTTTTATGAATTTACATTGTTCATGTCCTTCTTTCTAATAAATCATGCGTTGGCGTGTCCTTGTCGTGTCCTTGTTTCTTAGATCACAAGTATAGGGAAACTTAAACATCATACATAATGTCAAATAAGGACTAAGGAGCCATGGTTTTTATGGCAGTCCTAAGAAGCCATTGTTTTATTAATCAGCGTAATATGCTAATGGGTTTTACACACACACACACACACACACACACACACATATATGTTCTGTTTTTTTTCTTAGTTTTCGTTTGTTAATGGTGATATCACCCAACAAGAAATATGCCAATTTCTAATGACCGATCTGATCTCTCAGGTGGAGGTATCCATTAATGACAAGACAGATGAATATATCATAGCATGCGATCAAACAAAAACAATCCCAGGAAAATCATGATTGCCCATTCTCAAGATTCTCTCAGATCCAATAATAAATTTGCAAAAACCAAATGCATTTTGAAAGAATAGCAAAGCTGATCCACTAAACACGAAATCTGAAACAGAAAATATAAAAATCAGACCTAAATCGCATTTTAAACACGACCCGACCACGTTAAACAGAATTAGCATATTGTTAGTCAATCGAAAAATCACACGCACAAGCACTAACAAAATAAATTGAAAATGGGGTTTTGATTAAACAAACATACATAGAAAATCTGTGTTCTCGAGGCCTTTGGCGCTGACAAGAAGAACCTCAAGCGTTCCGAGCGGCATCTTTTGATCAACAAACGTAGAGAGATTCAGAAATCAGATTATTTGCAATGACTGGTGTGAATAGATGTTCCCAAGAATTTAGTTATATACACCCACGGATTCTTAAAAGGAAGTTTTTAGTGCATATTTATGAAATTTTATAATTGCTTATAAGCAATATGGTGTTAAAAAGTGGGTAATCTACTATACCATATTCAAGACGTCATGATTTGAATGATTTAACATTTGAGTACTTTGATTTTAGCAGTTTAGCATTGCGATTTAAATGAATAGATCGTGTCATGAGTACCGTGTGCACAAATAAAGTGTAGTGAATTGATCATTGAAGTGTCGTGTGCAGATGTCAAGTAAATTGTTTGGTTACAAATTCAAAATGTCTTAATTTGAGCCTGTGTGATTCTCATTGATAGGGGAAAAAAAGGAGATTTGAATAGTATTTTTAGGAAAATGTGTGGTTGAAAAGTATAGAAATTTTTTTGATAGATGCATATAATATTTTATTGTGTAAATTTGGACCCGACGATTCCATTTATTAAATACCTAAAAATTTCGAATTCGATTCAATTTTAATTAGAATCGAACAAATCAGACCATGTCCAACCCTATTTTGAAGCTATGCATAAAACCTCTACCATGTATTTGTTTAATTATATGAACTAACACAAAAACAAATACACGACTATAATGCATGTGTAAACAAAATTAAAAAAAATTCACATGTTATCAAATTAATTTCGGTACACGTGATTATATTTATAATTTTTTTAACTTAAAAAAAAAAGCTTTTGCTTAATGTCTCATAAACTAGAGAGTAAAAGAAAAAAAAAAGTGAAAAGTTAATTGATTTATTTGACTTTTATTGAGGACCATAGTCCATATTTATAAAAAAAAAAAAATTAGAGATATAATGACAATAATTAATTACTATGATTACATAGACATAATTCTCATTCATTAATAAATATATTATTTACAACAATTTCAATATAATCAACAAGGATTTTGGAATAATTCCTCCAAATATACAACACAATTATCACATATTACGTGAGGATCATGAGTAGATCTTATTTTATTTTATTTTAGTTTTTAAATATGAATTCTATAACTATTACAATTGTGTTAGTGTTGGAATTATCTCATCCTTTTGTACTGGGGTTACGCGTGAAAATTTCACTTATTTATAGTAACCCAAATTCCTTACCCCTAAATTTCAATCTTCAGAATCCAGTTTCCACGGCCGAGAAAACCCAATTCGAAGCTTGAAAAAGTGCCTTCAGCAACCCCCGTGTTTTTCTTGCTGTTGGATAAATTCATCTTTCCGCGTGAGTTCATCTTTAGTTGATTAATACTTTTTCAGTGTATTTTATTATGCAATTCTTTTTTTACCGTGTTTGAGAGGTTCGTGAATCGTATTCTTTCTGTTTCTTTCATCCCGTTTTCTTTTAATTTTTCTTAACCGCGTCTTCTAAACGATGTTTACTGGGTGATTCTGGGTGTTCGTTAAAAGATGTTTTGTTTCTGTCACTTGATTAACCTTTTCCAAAAAGATCTTTTGCTTTTCTCTCTAAAGTAGGGCGTGGAATAGGTTTTCGTGAACAGGTTTTATTTTTCTGTTTGTTTATTGACCTGAAACTTTTCTGTAGGTTACAATAATGTCGTTTCTAAGGAAAATTATCCTTAGAAGAGCCCACAAGAAGCGAGGACGAAAGTAAGTTCTATTTTTCTATCTATTACTGACCTGTTTCTGAGCCCATTTCATTCAGACTTGTGTTTGCTACCAGGAACTTGAAAAGAAAATCTGTGCTTCTTGAAGGGAACGAGGATTATAACAGGCCCGCAAGAGCCGAGAGTATATACACTACGCAGGTACACACTCATTATGGTTTGACAATGTTCAGCAAAACCCTTTAATCAATATGGTTGCACCTAATCTGTTCCACCTGCGAGAACCCAATTGTAGCACTGTAACCTGTGTTCAGCGAACTTGATGGTCACTTTTTGTTGCCAAACATGAGAGATGAAAGTTTATGGTGGTTCTGTCGCATTATAATGGGATTTTTATTTTTATTTTATCTGTTTCTAATATCCTTCCAAGGGTAAATTTGATATAGTTTGATAAGGCAGAGGAACGAGCGATATTTTGATGCGGTAAAATGGATACATGGATTGTATCAGGGACGGAGCCAGACATTTTCTACTGTGGGGTCAAAAATTAAGTATGCTCGAATGGCGCTCCAAGAGCGGTAGGCTTTAGTCATTGGCCCTCGAGTGTCTTCTTCTAGCCTTGTCTAATGTCCCAAGTTTCTATCATGTCAAAGCATACTTGAGTTTTCGAAACACTAAAAATGAATAAAATACGCAAAAATATAAGTCGGCGAATAAACTAGAACAAGAAATTTTTGAAAAAAAGGGGGGAGATCACCTGACCCCATGTGGGTCCGTCCATGAATTGTATATCCTGAGAACTTATTATGGATTCATTATATTGTAGATTTATTTGTCTGATGC
>NC_036251.1:17424408-17427665 GCF_002742605.1 Olea europaea var. sylvestris
AAAAAAAAAAAAATAATTTGGTCCAATTACGATTTAATTTTAGCCAAGAGAATATTTAAATTTGGTAATGGTATTGTGTGGTAATAGGATGAATGTATAGAAACCAACCACGAAGATACTGCTTGTCTAATATCTAATTAAATTTGAATGTATGATAATGTGTGAATCTTAATTGAGTAATTACATAATGTGTCCATAATTACATATGATAATAGATTCAATCTTTAATTCAAATCTCACACTTTCACATCAACAATCGGATGATTGTTACATCACATTATGGACAACATTATTTGCAATAATTATGTACATCTAGACTTTTTCAAAAAATCTAAATCAAGTATTAAGTATGCATCAAATCAATTTTCGGATATTGAGTTTAAAATTTTAAAAGTCAAGTGTTAATTCAATATTTCAATTTTAAATAACAATATTATAAAATTAAAATAATCTATTCACATTCATTCTACCAAACAATCGCCCCTACACCACACTTACCTGTCACGCCATCATCCTTTCTTACAATCATCGGCATCCATCTATTTTAGTTGCGAATTTATTGTCGCTCAGAAATGAATGAGCATCCTTAGCTCAGATAATACAGATAGAGGGGGAAACACAACGACAGTAGGAGAACATCGACTGAGTATCATCGATGACTGATCATCTTCTTTAGCAACGACTCAATAGCACTAGTATAATGTAAAATTATTATTATTATTTTAAATTGAAAAACAGTACTTGGTGAAATCTATAAAGTATTATCCAAAGCACATAACTTCAATGCTCATTGTCAAAATCTGTTGGAGAAATTAATAGCACGTAATCAAATCTCTTGAATTTGTAACATGTGACCAATGTAGTTTGACATATGATTTGTTTCATGTGAGTTGTGACACTATAGACATTGATAAGTTACAGTGATATTGATCCAATGGCTTGTGACCAATTTTCTTATATATATGACTTGTAGAGATTGATATGTTACCTATGCAGAATGACCTGTAACCTATGTACATTAATATGTGACATATACAATATGACATTTTACCTGTGAATATTGGTTTGTGATAAATTTAATTAATTTGCTACCTATGTAATTGATATGTGACCTACACAAAGTGAACTGTGACCTAATAACAAATTCTGAGTCACTATAACTGTATCAACACTACCACAACCTTATCAGCACCACAATTTGCAAACTATGAACAACCACCTCTACCACTATTGTACCACCACCACCACAAACACTAACAACCCAACAACCAAGCAAATCACCAACGACCAAACACAACCAAAAAAATCTGACCTGTTGCACAACGTCCTTGCTGTGTAGGGTCGTTCCTAGCGGTGCCCATATCAACGCTATCTCCAATAGTGGCGTCATTGTGAGGTGACGCTTAGTGTGATACTCCAATAGTAGGAGAGAGTAAGAAGAGAAAGTGTATGCGGTGGTGATATCCGATAGTGGGTGCATCGTGTCACCAAATTAATGGGGGTGTAATAAGGTGGAGAGAGTGAGAAAATAGAAGATAGAAAGTGAATGGAATGAAATGGTTTTTAGGGTTTGTACTAAAAAAANCCTAGTTTATTAACAGGAGTAGCGACTAACACGCGCGAAACATAATTAAATTTATTTTTTACAAACACTGAATAATAATGGTATTATTGTTTTGTTAATAACTTAACTCAGCCCCGTATGAATATGATGGTCATTGTGTTGGAAAATGATGTTTTGAATGGTGATATTTTGGAGAATGTGTGGTTAAGAAGTAGAAAAACATTTCTAGTTTATGTACAAAATATTTTATTATGTATATGTGCGGTTGAAAATGAATATGGGGATTAACGAATTTTGTTTTAAATGGAGACAAATAGGAGCTCATTTATCTATTTCGGTCTAACACAATTAATTACTCCATTCCATTTACACGATGACACCCATAAGTGATTGAGATTCTATCTTCAGAGATACTTTAATGAAGACATTGTGGAGATTCACTTGTGTTCATGAAATTTACTTAATCATTCAATCAAAATATTGAAGTTTTTAAAACTCCCAGGACCGATAATCGAGAAAGAAATGTATGAATATGTTATATGGTGATTGGGTCAAATAGCCTATTTCATAATGCACTTTGGAATTTTAGCCTTTGACAAAAATGATATTTTTAAAATAAATATTTTAAATCGTAATATGCAAACTACCTAATATATTCGTACCATTATCTAGAAAACGTAATTCCCCCTTTCTCAAATCACTTGAGTTCCCAAAATCCTAAATCCAATATTTCTTCTCTTTCGACGATCCCCAAGAGCTTCTTCTTTTCTCTTCATGGCTTCATCATCTCCAAATCCTTCTACATCCAAAATCGGTTGCCTTCGTGTTTTTGAGTGAAAGGAGGATTTTGGTATGAAGATTTCATCTATTTCTCAAGATTTATGGAACTGAAACTCACGAAAGAGCACTCATACGTGAACAACCACTTCTAAGAATCAATTCCATAGTGGGCTATCCTTAGATATGAATATTTCCTCAATTTTTTCATTTTTACTATGATTTTATGCGAATATTTTAGAGAAATTTGTGCCAGCAAGAACTATACTAATAGAATGTGCTTGTTTAGACTTTTATTTTAATTCATATTTCTTGTATATTGGCCCTGTAATTAGCCAAAAGAGGTGAAATTAATTGGGATTTTGTGGTGAATTTAAGACCAATTTTCACTTGATGATTCATTAAGACCAATTTTCACTTGATTTATTAGAATTTCTGCATTATCTGAAAAGGAACATCCCATCTCACGTCCAAAATAGCAACTTGTGATTTAGAGTTCATTTAAGTATTGTTGCTTTAAATGGTCTCAATGGTACTTTCAGTAATTTTCGCTAAATTCATGCTTTATGAAAATCATCAATTGGACTTAAGCAAGCAGTTGTCTGAATCAAAATAATGAAAATCTCTATCTCTTAACCCATATTATGTATTAGTATGTATCTTGATTTTATTCTTTCACTATTAGTTGACAAGATCAAAGTTATTCTATCAATCAAAATTTTTGTTTTTGTTTTTAAGGCTGACAAAATGCTTTTGAACCTTTTTGAATAATATTCTTGAAGTCCAAACTTAAAAATACTCTTATAAAACATATTAGAACAAGTTCATCCATTAACTTAGGGCTACCATCCTGCAATCACATGTTCTTTAGCCGCCTTTGATTTCTGGAAAGAATCCCAAGAAAAGAGCAACTGCA
>NC_036251.1:17430913-17444484 GCF_002742605.1 Olea europaea var. sylvestris
GTTCTGAGTCCCCATTCAAGGTGAAGGGATTGTGGCTTTTCCAGGGTAAAGAAATTCCTCAGTTTGTGGCTTTTGAGGGTGAGTTTGTGCTCGATGCCAAGTGCTTCAAATGAAGATACATTGTGACTGCCTTTTGTGAAAAAAGTAGTAGTGTGACACTGTGACTGCCTTTTGTGAAGCTATGAATTAATGTATGTACATATTAGCAAGGATAAAATGTCTGATAAAATGTCTTGTTTTCTCCTTAAATAGTGAAATGAACTTTGATGTAAATCTAAATGAAATGAACTTTGATATAATTCTAAAATCCAGTAATGCTTCTTAGATGATTGCTTACCAGTTTTCATGACTTCTATCAATTGGAAACCATTTACAAATTTTTCCACATCTTCTACACAACCTGTTGAGGCAACTTCAGTGTCACAAGCCCAACTGGACACTCACTAGATGTGTTTCGTGATTGTGTTGAAAGCTTTAGCTCGATCATAAACCCAAATCTAAAGCTAGTGCTTCCACAGATTCACAGTATGACATTTCTCAGTTCTTCTTAGTGTATGTTTGAACTAGTTATGATCGAAAGATTCAAAACACACAAATTCTAATAAATTTGGATGTGTTTAAACAAAACATAACCATCCAAACATTTAACAAACTTTAAACTTTTGTCATTATAATTAGACAAACATTCAATGTGCTAGCAAGATACAAGGTACATGAAGCATGACATCCACTTCAACCAAAATCTACCAACTCACTGCACTACACTAAAATACCAAATTCAGATTTTCAACCTAACATAACTGATTCAACATAAACCACTAATGAAGCCATTCCATCCCCTTCCTCATTATTTAGCTGCAATTGAGATTGGAACATTCGCAACTTATTGCCACCTTCTTCGTGGGCTGCTGTTTTATCCAAATTCACATGAAATTCTTGAAGGAAGTAACCCCACAAGTGAATAATCGACTTATTAACAGCATCTATGTGCAAATGAAAATTTTCAATAAAATAAAACTAATTTTTTAGCAAACCAAACAGAGATATATAGTACATGTAGTACTGAGATATACACCCATCCGTTTTAATTGAAATTAACAAAACAAAAATTCAAACTAACATCTTCAACCAAAAGAATCAAAAGATGATTTAGTCAATCACACCAAGTATAAATTTCTAAACACAAAAATTCATAACACCAAGTATAAATTTCTCATCAAATGAGAATAGCTTTCCTAAACACAAAAATTAATAACAGCAAAATGAAAACGAAAAAAAAATTAAAGATGCTGGGAGAAAAAGAAAAATCAAACCCATAATTCATAAAATTCAAGAAAACGCCATTTCAATATATTGCTGTGCATATTTTTCACTTTTCGGACTAAGAAATCTCCAATATAAATATCAACATAAACCAAAATCATGCTTGAAGAATAAACCAATTACAAAAAGCCAATCTTAACCTTCAATGAACCGACTAAGAAATCCCCAAGAAGCTATTGAGATCAAATACAAAATCAACAAGGAAGATTAAGAAACTCAACAGATTAGCAATATTTCTGGGTTTCTCGCTGCCCTTCTTCTACAAAAGGAAGGTGGGGATTTTAACGATGTCTAGCTCAAGGTCAGATTCGTGGGAGGGGAAGATGAGAGAAATGGTTTTGGCGCCTTCCACTCCCCTGACTTTTTTCTGATTTCATTCCGCAGCAGGAAGACCGGGTTTTTGGTGCCTACTTTCCCCAATTTTACTGTTTTCAAATCACAGCCGTCCACAGACTTCTCATCCTAGTCGTACACGTCATTTTGTAACCCAATTTTGTCAAGAGACTTGGGTCATGTAGCCTTATTCTACATCGAATTAGTTCATCAATTCGAAGAGAACGCAAAATGGAAGGATTGACCTTGAAACTTCTTCTCATTTGTTTCTCCTTTAAAACCACTATTATCTTCTTCTTTTTTCAGTTGAATATAATCCACATTTCAAAAATTCTCTAATTCAATCCGCTAAAGCGTGAAGTGGCACTATTGACTTTTATAGTACAAGTAATTATTTTATAGAAGTTTTCTTCATAACTTCCCGGATCATATTTCATAAAAAAAAAAAAAAAAAAAAAAAAAGACTGTAAACTATCATTTGCTTACTATTTCATTGGTATGAGTTGGCATTGGGTGGTTCGGTCTGAATATCTTAACAATTGGTTAAATCGATTCTAATCGAAAATTTTAAAAATAGAAGTTCTACAAAAGAAGAACCAAGGTGAGATTCCTATTTTTTCATTAAACTATTGATTCTAGTTTGATTTTTATGCTTCGAAAATAAATTTTTAAGCCTAAATTATTGTGTAAATTTTCATATTTCTTTCTCGTGATTTAATTTTAGAGAATAACGCTCAATTATTCTGAATAAATATGAATTTATATAAATTATGATTTTAGTACGAGATTATAAAAAAATATTTTTGGAGCCCAATCAAAAGTAGATTTTGTAGCTAGAATCGTACCAGTGGTTCTTGAGTCTCTGAGAATCGAACCAATTATAAATTGAAAATCGAATCGATCCGACTTGTATGGGTCGAGTGATTGCAGGTAAAAATATCCACCTCCTACGCAATTGTGCATGTCGAAAAATGGCTAGAATATGCGATTATTGGTTTAAATTGAAAAGTATAAAAATTATAGTTTCTGGATGATCATTAATATTTTACATATTTTAGATAAAGTTAGAAACATTGGTGGTTTATAATTTTGAAATATAACGTTAATGATAAACCTAATTAAACTTTGTAAGTGTCAAACGAATCATCGCACTTATATATTTATTTAAAATGTAATGTTATTCATCTGGGTAAATGTGTCCATAATTTATATCATTTAATTTGACTTTTGAAAGTTTTATGCCCAATCTAATTAGGAAAAATAATAATAATGCCGTTGAAAGGTACAAACATATGAGGTGAAATTAATAAAATGAAGCAAAATAAAGTTCAATGGCCATATTAAATTTTTACAAATAGTTCAATGAAATCAAATATTTTTACTATGTAGGTTACTATTTAAATCTAAAAAGTCCTGAAGGCTAAAATGTAATTTAAAAATTTTAAAACGTAAGAAACAATTATTTTTGTGTACTTACACATAGACGAAAAACAGAAGAGGGTCAGAAAAATGAGACGCAATTTCAATAAAATAATTGTAACCATTACACAAAATGAAAATTTCATTTGTGATCGCTGAACTTTTGGATAATTTTCATTCGAACCACTCTTGATTCAATTAATTGATCAAACTTCAATTTAATTTCTATTTTCATCACACTTTCAGCTGTCATCTTTAGATTTCGGCTTCCGCTTCGACGTCAGATGTAGGGAGCATCGACAACAAACTCTAGAGATATAAAGATCCACTGAAATATTGAGTAGTTAACAAACCTAATATTCTTTTTCTAATTTCCCCGTTTGATTGCCATTTTTGTAAGAATGAAAATGAAAAATATAATTGTTACATGATCCATAGAAGAGATAGATAGTCAAATATGGTAGTTTGATGTGATGTATAACGATTATATTTTTCATTTTTGTGGTCAAAGAATAAGAATCAAACGAGGGCTTATTTTGCTTCTGCGCAATTAAGGTCAAATCAATGGAAATGTTTAGTCATTTACAACACATGAAAAATATAATATCTTTATTTCCTTGCTTATCTTCGCAAAATTTTCTTTAGTTGATTAGTGCTCAAAACATTTGTGCAGCTACAACAGTAATAATAATTGGGAAAATGTCTTGACCTTGCCCTCTCCTCGAAAATCCATGGAAGGACAGTTAGCGCTGGTGTCGTGGTTCTTATTGTAAGTTATGGGACTTTGATCCCACATTTAATATCCATATTCGGTGTATGATTTATATCAATTTAAGCTCTTCAACTTCAACAGTTAGTTTTTGATGTGTGGTTCTCCAAAATTCTATAACCATAGTATTAGCGTAGGCACCATGTCTCTCAATTGCAATCGAATGGTGCAGATGATGATGCCGATGTAGCAGCGTTCGTCTCAGACTAATCATTAACTATTGCAAAGTCAGTTCGACATGGATGTGAGGATCGCGGAGCGTGATGGTTTGTCATGGTTCTTATTGCAAGTTATATTGCTTGAATCCTATATTGAAGGTATGAACATTCGGTGTGTACTTTATTTAAACTAGAACTCTCAAATTTCAATAGATAGCTTTTGAAGTATGATTATCTCAAATTTTATAAGTGGGAGGACCACCCCAAGATTGGTCCCATTACCATCCTTAATATTGTGATTTCTAAGTGAAGTAATGATAGATAATGGAAGAGTTTTCATATGTTCATAGAGCATGATAATCTGTTTTGTACGATTTAGGCATGTTATTTATTTTTTACTTACAAGCAAAAAATAGTATATTCTAAAAGGGATTCGTACAATTTTGTGTACCAAAAAGTCGAGTTCATTGTGACATAATATCAGTCAATCGAGGCACTCAACTTCATCTTTGCACAAAGTGAAGCAGCGAAACGTTTATTTCTGGCTTCTACTAAGAATTACAATGGACTGTGATCAGCAACTATTCTAATCTGGATTACACGAACAATATCAAGAATGTGATCATAACGACCAATAACAACAGTCTCTCAGCGATAAAGGTCCCACTAAAACTGACATGTACTCAAACAAGCAAAACTTTGGAGTAATTTGAACTGGGATAGCAACAGCCAATCACAAGTCTCCAAGCAACGACTGTCCTACTTAAACTGACAAAGGTATTTAACCAAGTAAACTTTTGTAGTAGTTTGCTAAAAGGTACATTGTTTAAACACTCGTGGCACGTTTGATACAGAGAAAAAGAAACTAAAACCATGTTTATTACACCATTAAATTTTATCCAATACTATGTACTAAAGATTTCATGAAGACAAACACGAGTTCTCTATCCATAGTAGGAGCAGCTAACAATCGACAAATCTACAAGAATCAAATGCTTAGGACGTGCATAATGGTCAATTCTAGTCCCGACTCCCCATCCCATCACCAACTGAAAAAAAGGGAGAGAATGAGGAGTAAGTGCATGCATGATTCAGAAAGTGCTATTCCAGACTTCCAGTAGTGTGTCTGAAGCAACTTTACTTGAACTGAAGCCGTGAAATTCTTGCTTCATAA
The DNA here is from genome assembly GCF_002742605.1 of Olea europaea var. sylvestris. Lineage (NCBI taxonomy): Eukaryota > Viridiplantae > Streptophyta > Magnoliopsida > Lamiales > Oleaceae > Olea > Olea europaea. The sequence goes on from NC_036251.1 coordinate 17,436,090, forward strand.
CATGCTTCGCATTGTATTTCACTCGTGACTATAAAGAACCAATTGGCCCCTTGGTAAAGGTTCAATTAATGAATCGTGGTCATTGAACAACACATGACATTTGCAATTTTCATTACAGTGAATTGATAATTTAAAGTTATTTTACATTGTTTCTCTTTTGATTTATTGTTCGACATAACTTTACACCAACATTTAATACAAAATTAACAATAGCTAGGCACCAAAAAAAAAAAAAAAAAATTTTTTTTTTTTTTTTTTTAAAATTCAGGTAATTTGAAACTCGAGGGCACGAAAACAATCAGTATTAGGCAAAAAACTAGTAAGCCTTTCAAAAATTATTGTTCCACTTGTGAAATTTGTGTAAATCGGAAATGACTCCTCAATAATACTTTAGAAGTCCAGTGTCCTTCAATCATTTTTAACAGAATGTAGGATAAAATAAAACTGTGATATTGATCCAAATTGCACTCTAGGCTACTTCTATTGTGTATGTGATTTAGCATGTCTCAATAATATAATACATAGTAGTTTGTTTATTACGTGACATGGCATTATATGACATGCAAAAAATAATCTAAAAGCAGCTGTCACATATCTGTCTCATATGTGATATTGATCCAAATTGCACCCCAGACTACTTCTATTTCGTATGTGATTTAGCATGTCTCAATAATATAATAAATAGTTTGTTTGTTACGTCACATGGTATTATATGACATGCAAAAACAAATCTTAAAGCAGCTCTCACATATTCGTTTCATATGCTTTTTGCCTTGTTTTAAAGCTTCCTCCTTGCCTTAATTTCCTTTGTGGACAACTTAACTTCATTCTTTTCTAAATTAGCAAAATGGATGGCCATAATGTGTGTGTGTATATATATATACTTACTCCTGAAAGTAGAATTCACTATATTAGTTACATTCGAATTGCTCTTATTACCTTTAAATAAGATCTTGTTTGTCTTCCATTTAGGGAGAAAATATAGAGTTTTGAATAGTATTTTTTTGCTGAATGTGTGGTTGAAATTTGGGGGGGGGGGGTTGATAGGCATTTTATGTAAAAATGCATTTTAGAATAGTAAATTGATGTGAAATGTGTGGTTGAGAAATAAGGAAAACTTTTTGATTTACGTGAAATATTATTTTAATAAAAAATGTGTGGTTGAAAAAAAGAGAGAGAAAAATATAATTTGAAAAAAGGAGGACGTTAGGTGTACATTATGGCATCCATAATGGGTGTCATAATGTACAAGTGGCACCTCCCTATTGGAGGGGTGCCGGGCCCACTCGACACCCCTCCAATAGGGGGGTGCCACTTTACATTATGGCAACCATTATAGATGCCATAATGTACAAGTAGATAAATCTTTGAAAAAAATGGCTACCAAACGGTGCTTGAAATTTTTTTTATTGATTTGTGTGTAGAATATTTTATTGTGTGAATATGTGTAATAGATAGTATTACTGTAGCAAATAATTTAATTTGTTAAAAGATGACAAACAAAAGCTAAATATTCTCATGTTGATTTCAAAATCAAGATAGAGTTGTTTACCGAGAAAACAAAACAATCAACTGACAGCACATCTGATGTCCGAAATTCAATAGCATTTACTACTGTGAACATATTATATTTCATCTATGTACTTCCAAGAATTCGTAATCCAAATGGAACGATTAAATAAGTACTTAGGGGGTATTCCAATCAGTTGTGTCCTTTTTGACAATATGAGTCCATTTTGCCCTTCCACTACGACCACCAGAGTGCTTAACCTGCATGACCATGGGCAATATGGTCTTTTCCATCTTATCCTCTCCAGTTGGAGCAAAGAAATCACGAGTGTAAATATAATCAGCTTTGGCAGTTCTAGCAGGATCATCAGGATTTGACTGGAAGAAAGTACCCTTATGGTAGTATTTCTGCATGAACCTCTACTTTTGCTTGGATTCTCTAGAAGGTTTTGGATTTTTCCTCTCCCACTCCATCCTCTTTTCCTCCGTCATGTTTCGTACCCTCTTAATCTCCTTCTCTCTGTCATCTCTATCCCTCTTGATCCTTGTAATCTCCCTATCCTTCCAATCCTCATATTCCTTCGCCTCATTCACATAATCATCTGTATCTGTTGACACACAAAAAGTTCAGCCCAAATCGAATAGCCCAAAGAATGAAGCCCAATTGGAAGATCCCCAAAATCAAATAGCCCAAAGAACGACCCAATCAGGTAATGCAGGATAAAGGCCCAAATAGGGAAGCCCATGAACGCGGTAATACCATCGCCCAAGGTTACAGGTCGCCCAAGATTTGAGCGAATGGATTGCCATGCAGTCGCCCAGAATTGTGCCTCGCCCAAACCTTCGAGTCGACCAGGATCTTAGCAAACGTAAGATGTTATGGTTACTCAAAGGTGCGGTTAATGAAGCAGTTATTGAGTAGCCCTGTCACGTTCCACGATTCAAGGAATTCAATTGAAGATGGTTGAACGACAAAAAGTAATGGCAGCAGTTAGAGAAGGCAGTTCCATGATAAGTTGGCCACTACGAGGAAAGTGGGCAGTTATAGAGCAATCAAGTAGTTTTTAAGCGGTTGATCACGAAGAGATCATCCAAGGAATATAAATGGAAGAAAAGACATAGAGCAAGGGACCTCGAATCAAACACTCTCAAATAGAGAATATGTAACTTTAAATTTCTTAGTTTAGATTTAAACACTTCTTTTCAGTAACTCGTGTGCTTGCGCCCCTTGGAGGCATTCTGTTTTTATTTTCCAATTGTAAAGTTATCGCCAATAAAAACACCCCTTTTTGGGACTTTGTCTCAAGAGGTTTGTCCCTTACACAATCGTCTGATTCCTTTTTAATTGTTAGCGACTAACTCGCGCGAAACAATTTGGCACGCCCAGTGGGACCATGGTGTTTGGTGTTGAAGATACAAAAGGTGAAACAATATGCCTCAGAGATCCGATAAGGAAGCAGCAAGTCAGGGAGGAGTCTAGTCTGTGATCGAGCGATATGAGGAGCAACATAACTCTCCACGAATAGATGGACAGAATCAGAGCAGTAACAGTCGTTTCGAATCAGTGGCAGAGTTGCGTCCTCGAACTATGCGTGCACTACTTGGAGAACTCACACAAGATGTCGTTGAACAGGTAAATCTTCAAAATATTCATAATATGAAAAGATTTACCCAGAATGAGAATGCACATTATGACACATGGCCAAACAACTGAGTACTTTGAACGAAATAATGAATAAATTAGTAGGCCAAATTTGTCAACCAGTTATGCTTCTTGCAAACCACTTTCAAACTAGGACAATTGTGGGACATAATCGCCCAGTCCTAAATCCAAGTCAAGGGGTAGAACCGCATTTCGGTCCCTCTACTTCAAACCAAGGGGATGGTGTAACGCCAAATCAGAATAATGGTAGGTCATGCCTAACTTGGGGGGGTAATCCAAATGTAAGAGATAATGTCCTAAATAACGGGCAGAATACCTCACGTGTTAATAAGGGAATAAATGTTCAGGCTAATGGTAACAATGACTCGAATCATGGTAACTTTATTCCTAATCAAGGACCAAATATCAGGCCTCAAGCAAATCAACCGGTCAACCAACCTGTAGGGATTCCATATGACCTCAACGTCATGTTGAGGAATCAGATTATGAAAATCGTACAGGACCAGATGACTTTTGGGGTATGTCCTGTCATTAGGCTGACTTACACAAAGCCATATCCTAATTGGATAGACCAAGCATATCCATGGCCTAGAGGGTATAAAGTACCAGAATTCTCACTGTTTACCGGTTTAGGGGAGGTGTCTACTCTAGAACACATAGGACGATTCACTCTGCAAAGTGGTGATGTAACTGATTATCATAAAATGAGGTTTTTTCCTAGTTCATTAATAGGAGTAGCTTTCTCCTGGTTCATCAATTTGCCAGCGAACTCTGTTCAAATATGGCAACAATTGGAACAATTATTCTACGCTCAGTTTTATAAGACTGAGTCTGAAGTTACTTTGACCGATTTGGCGAACCTATGTCAAATGCCAAACGAATGGGCAGAAGGTTTCCTCCAAAGGTTCAAGACAGCAAGAAGTAAATGTTTTGTACCTCTGCCCAAAAAAGAGTTTGTCAAAATCGCTCAAGATTGTTTGAGCTTTGATTTGAAGAAGAAATTCCAAGACAAGGAATTTCCTGACCTTTTTCAATTGAGTGCGAATGTGATTAGGTATGAACGATTGATAAGAGAAGAAGAGCAGATAAAAAATTCTAGCAAGGGGACTTATTATAGAGATCCAAATTTTGATGTTCATACTATCAATAATGAGTCATACGATTAGATCGAAATGTGTTTGGCCGAATTAGTCAAAGGAGACACGTATACTTGTCCTATAATGGCTAAGCCTAGACCATCGAGCAAGGATAAGCCTATGAAAGATGAAAACGTAAAAGTTAGAACGTTCTCGTTTGATGTAACCAAAGCTGACCTTATATTTGATAAATTATATAAGGATAAGTAGATAAAGCTAAGCGATAAGCATAAATTGCCGAACCCTGAACAAATTAAGGGTAAAAAATATTGAAAGTGGCATAATGCATGGTCACATTTGACTAACAATTGCTTGATTTTTCGCCATGTGTTACAGGATGCCATTGAATCAGGACGAATTACGTTCGATGATAAGAAGAAGATGGCAGTTGATGAAAATCCTTTTGTACAGCCACTTGGAGTGAATATGGTGACGTCTGGTTTCAAAAACAAGTTGCCAAAATTCAAATTGGCTATAGATGATGGAAAAGAAGACCCTGGTCCACATCCCAGTGTCTTTGAGCATATTAAAGGGAAGGAGCCAAAAAAGGATGAAGACGTCTTGTGTGCAAGATGTAAAAGAAAAGTGAGTGGGAATATGGAGAAACCAAGGATATGAAAGCATCCGCATCGCCCTACTTTCTTCCCAAACGCTCAGCCTGGTAGAGGGCGACGTATATCATTTTATAAGGGATCGCCTTTTGAGAGGCAGTTCAAGCCAGTAAATAATGGGAGAACATTCAGACCGCAATCTTGCTGACCAAATGTATGGCATTCGTTCCAGTATAATGCAGGAAAAGCGATACCCTTCAACGAGATGACTAAAACCCAACAAAGGCGTTTCCAACGAAATTATGGACGAATGATGAGGCAACAACAGGGAGTGCCACGTCCTAAGGCGCCTAAACTACTCGAGGTAGCCAATCAAAATGTTCTCAAAGATAGTGAAGAGAATGGTACAGATGAATCAATGAAAGAGTTGTCAGAAACTTCTTCTGGGAGATCGAAGTTTGAGCGAGACAGAAGGGATGGAGAAGATCCAGATCAGCCCCTTACTATTTAGTTCGGTACGTTACCTCCTGTTGTGGCTAATAACTATTTACTAGCCAATGAGTTTAAGAATAAAGAGAAAGACGAAGAAGAAAGAGAGGATAACGGAGAAGTATGCGTGCTGGAATATGAAGAATGCCAGACTTCTAGAGGGCCTATAATGGTGAGAAAGATGATGGTATGATAGACATTGAAGTGGAAATCGACCTAGAAGCAGAAAGAAAAAGGAGAGGAGTATCGTACAATACTTTGTTGAAGCAACTACATCGAGAGGGAGTTCGTGAAGTAGATTTATTGGGAGAACCATCTGGACGTTCTTTCGATTTTTACGTGCTGTACATGACGCCCAAAAGGAAGAAGAAAGTGCCTCGCTCTAAAAAGTATGGATCACCTCCAAGAATAATGCCTCCTCCCACAGGTTGGGTAACTGAAGATGAAGCATCAGAAAATAGTAAAAAGGAAATTCAGGAGACAGATGCTCAATGCGATATGCTGCACGTTGACTTATCACAGAAGGATAACTCGACAGAGGACAAGCAGGAAGTAGAAATAGAGGCTGCCGAAAAGGTTATTTTTAAATGGCCAGCCATGAAATTGACTAAACACTTGAGGCCGTTATACATTAAAGCTCTAGTTAACGGCATACCTGTGGCAAAAGTGCTTGTCGATAATGGAGCAGCTATAAACACCATTCCATCTAGGATGATGAGGAAATTTGCAAAGATAGAAGGGGATATGATTCCAACAGAAGTCATCCTTACAAGTTTCAATGGAGGAGCAACTGCAGCTAAGGGAGTTATGCCATTGGACATAACTATAGGTACAACAACTAGGACCACGGTCTTCTTTGTAATAGATGGTCCTACTAGTTACAATGTGTTACTAGGAAGAGATTGGATACACGGAAGTCACTGTATACCCTCATCGCTCCATCAATGCCTGGTTTTTTCGAATAACAAGGGTGAAACAGAGGCGGTGCAGGCCGATCATAGGCGTTTTGTCGCAGAAGCAAACTCAGTGGAAATGTTCATTTACGAAGGAAACTATGGACCTGTCAGGGTAGTCCAAGATGGGGAAGAAACTCAGATTGTCGTGCAGAGTGAAGAGCCATTTTCAGTGGACGTACTCACTGAAATGTTCAGATGAGGCCAAATATAGTGGCCCTAGAAGAGCCAGTAATTGGCAAAAGGATAATCAAGGAATCCTGAATGAGTTCGAAGCAACAAGAGCAAATGACCGATATTCAGACCTTCAAAGCCAAATTAATGGCTTTCAATAAAGAATGCAAGGACAAGACGAAAGAAGAGGCATCCCTAAAATTAAAGAATAATAAGAAGAAAAAGGAAAAGGAGTATGCTCGGTCGGTTCTATTTTCAATTCACATATCATATGTAATGTTCGAAATCACTGATGGACAACCAATCCTTGTCCAGTAACTAGCAGTATTCGAATTGGAACAAAGTATTGGCCGAGAAGTCAACAAGGTGGATTGTTTAGAAGAAGAAGTGCTTACAAGGGAACTGGACGGTGAAGTAATGCGGATCATCAAGCCTGGATACGCTCAAGCACAAGATCCTTTGATTAAAGTAAATATTGGCAATGAAGGAGAAGATCGTCCAACATTCATCAGCCAGATGCTCGATCAAGAGGTTAGTGATAAATTAATCGCTTTGTTAAAGGAGTATAAAGATTGTTTTGCTTGGGAATATGAACAAATGCCTGGTTTAGATAGAGACTTGGTAGAACATAGATTACCAACTAAGCCTAATTTTAAACCTCATAGGCAACCTCCCAGACGTTTTGCTCCTAATGTACTCCCTGAAATTAAGAAAGAGATAGAGCGATTATTAAAAGTAGGCTTTATTAGAACAATCAGGTATGTCGAATGGTTGTTCAATATCGTGCCAGTACAAAAAAAATGGTAAACTAAGGGTGTGCATAGATTTTAGGAATTTAAACATAGCCACACCCAAAGATGAGTATCCAATGCCCACAGTAGATTCTTTAGTAGACTCAACTGTCGGACACATCATGTATTCTTTCATGGATGGGTATTCAAGATACAATCAAATTTATATAGCTGAGAAAGACATACACAAAACTTCCTTTAGATGCCCTGGGTCTCTAGGATGTTTCAAATTGGTAGTCATGCCTTTTGGCCTGAAAAATGCAGGAGCAACTTATCAAAGGGCAATGGATTTAATTTTTCATGATATGATAGACAAGTTTGTTGAAGTGTATGTAGATGATATAGTGGTCAAATCCATTAAAGAAGAGGACTATTTCGAACAGTTAAGATGTTCATTTGAGCGAATGAAGCAATATAAGCTAAAGTTGAATCCCTTGAAATGTGCATTTGGTGTTAATGCAGGAAACTTTCTAGCCGATCATCCATGCCTCGACATGCTTGAAGAAATTGAATTAGAAATCAATTCGTTCGAGCTAAAACCTTGGGTGTTATATTTCGATGGGCCGAATTTTTTTTTCCAAAAATAGAAAAAATCAAGATAGTGATTAAATTCGAGAATCCTAATCTTAAGGATTATTCACCAACTAACGGAATTCGAATTTGATTTAAATTTATCAAGATATAACCAAAACAAACTTAATAAAAAAGGAAACAAGGCATAAAAAAGGCTTTCACGGTCCGTTTTATTTGTGCGTTATATTCTTTATTTTTCATGTTTGCTAATATTTTCTTGAACAACAAACGATCTTGTGGATTAATAGAAATAAAGGGAATTAGCCTAAAATTTCCAACACAATTCACCGATGTTTACATGGGCAAGTGTGTGCCCCTTTTTTTGAAATTAATTTGTTAGTAAATGAACTTGTGAGAACTGATTCAAAAATCAAGAATGTAAAATGTTGATTTATTTTCAATTTCATTTGTATGCGGTGCTTATTGCATGTACATGTTGATGATCAATAAATGTAAAAACTCCAATAAATATTTCGCATAATTATGCTGATTTTTCAATTTTTGATACTCTTTTCTTTTTTTTTTTTTTTTTTTTTTTTGTGTTTTTTTTGGAATC
>NC_036251.1:17444491-17446515 GCF_002742605.1 Olea europaea var. sylvestris
TTTTTTTTTTTGGGTGTGTTTTGCAGGTCCATATTCATCATTTGCCAAAGATGTTAAATTGGCTCCATCGACTGTGTACTTCGATTACATGGTAATTGGTGGAGGAACAGCGCGCACACTAGTGGCGACACTTTCTCAATGCAGAACAAAAGTTTTATTGCTAGAAAGAGGTAGCTTGCCTTACGGAAATCCCAACATAACCAACATTGGTGGCTTCCCTAAAACTCTATCAGACACCTCCACAACCTCAACTTCTTAGCTTTTCATCTCCATGGATGGCACTTTCAACCACCCGCATAGGGTTTTGGGCGTCGGCTTTGCATTATCATGGGTTTTTTATGTAAGTGTTATGTCCTAGATCTAATCGATTTAGGTTGTAAACACTTTTAATATGTTTAATGTACTTAATTTTGGCAAGATCTATTATTTATTTAAATTAATTTTGTGATAAATAATATTAAATAATAGAGTCCAAAGATCCAAGTTTAAGTGATTAGTTAATCACAAGGAGTTGTGATTGTGAGATACAAATTACGTATGATTGGATCTTGAATAATCCGTGGTCGTAAGTAATAACGAGATATGTATATCGTTATTACAGATAGATCATCACGTGTGGCATTTCTTACTTGTGAAGTAAGTAGCTGATCTCACAAGTTAAAGTATGTTGACACTTAAATGAACACGTGGATGTTTTGTTATTGAGCAAAATATTGGAGACCCGCTAAGAGATTCCACATGGATAACTATCTGAGTGTCAGTGGTTAGTCTTTAATGTTTGGTAGTGGAATTGGTCCTATGACTTGAGGTCATCATAGTGCCTTGTATGAGGACAGTCATGCTTTGACGGTGTTGGATGTTGCTCTACCAAGGGCCGCCAATACGACATCGTTCGGGTATGTCAAGAACCATATGAAGGTTGTGAATGACCAATAAAGGATTCGTCATTCTTAGAAAGTAAGAGATTGTGATCTGCATTTCATTCAGTTAAGTCAATAACGAAATCCTTGGCCAAGGTAGACACATAAGTCGAAAATGAGTTTTTGACTCATATTGACTTAATAGTAGAATGAAAGATATAATCGATAATCGAGATTGACACACTTCCATATCTTGTAATTGATCGGATTATATTGACGAAGGGATTATAGTTTCATGGTAAACGAACAGTTTTGATTTTGTCATACCACGTGACATTTTTCGTCACATGTGTTGCCTTGATACATAGCTAGATGTCAATCTGGGATGGCGAGTGTGAATTTGTGATAAATTAAAAGGGTGTTTAATTTATTAATTTTGATTTTATCAAAATAATATTTCACGTCATTAGGTATCTTGGTCGGGAACCTAATGGGTCGCACACAAAAGAGAATTGGAAGATTGCAAATTGCAAATTAATTAATTTAACAATCGTAGGATTAATTAATTAATTAATTGGATTGGTTATTTATAACCCGAAATTAATTAATTGGATTAATTAATTTACGGACTGGATTTAATTAAATGGATTAATTAAATATTGGACCGGACCGGGCCGAACCTATTTGGATTTATATAAATACATGGCAAGGGTTTTAGATACATATAGTTTTCATAATTCTTGCTGGCACAAGAGGAAAACCCCTAGTAGTTGCAGTGTATTCTTTGTGTGGATTTCATTGGAGGCTGGACAATCAGGTAGCTGTGGGAGACAGATTCAAGCTGCTAGAACAAAGATAACGCAAATGAGTTTGCAAAATTCAAGAAAATGTATAATTCTCATCACAATTCTTATCTAAATACAAAGATGAATACTGATGGAAATTGAAACTGTTAATTTCAGCTGTGCACGTTTAAGTAAATTCCCAACAGTGGTATCAGAGCCAACTTTGTATTTGTCAGGAATTGTTTTATATGTTGATTAAATTAAAAGTTGATTTAATCATGTTTGTTCCTGCATTTAGCAATTATAGTGTTTAATTTTATTTTTTCAAAATTTGATTTAATATATATATATATATATTTTTTTTTTTTTTTTTTTTTTT
>NC_036251.1:17446521-17544770 GCF_002742605.1 Olea europaea var. sylvestris
GCGCGCTGCTGCGGATTGCAGCGGCGCCTACAGCCGCTGCTACAACAGCGCTGGCAGCACCTTAGCGCTGCTGTGTGGGCAAGGGTGCCGCCTTTTAGGCGGCAGTTTCCTGCCGGGCATTGGACCAGCGCCGCCAACAGTAAAAAAAATAATTTTTTTTTTTTTTTTTTTTAGGGTTTCATAGGGAGGGTTGGAGGCGGGGGCTTCCATTGCAATTAATGTAATTGCAAGCCCCCACCTACAATTAATGGAGGGGTCAATCTGCAATTTTTAAATGGAGGGCATTTCTGTAATTTACGAATATGGAAGCCCCTATTATTAAATTTTAAATTGGGTTAAATTTGCAATTTCAAAGATGTTTTAAATTTGTATTTTAAAATTGGTTTTAAAATGATGTTTTAATTGGGTTTGACCCATACCCTAATTTTGACCCAAAATTAAAATTTATTTAAAATTTGACGACTTTTATATTTTGTTAAAATTAGATTTTAACTTAAATATTTAATTTTGACCCTAAATTGAATTTTTATTTCATTTGGGAGTTTTGTCCTAAATTAAAATATTAATTCAATTTTATTAGAGTTGGACTCTAATATTATATTAATTAAAATTTGATTTCAATTAATATCACTCTCAAATGCAAATTAAAATTTAGAGTATGACTCTAATTTAATAATTAATTAAAATTTGATTTTGATTATATTACTTCACCCAATAATTATCGAATTAGAGTTGGACTCTGATTCGGGATTTAGTTAAAGTTTGATTTTAATTAAATAGGCCTGCTAATTAAGTTAATTAAATAATATGATTAATTAATTATGTAATTATTTTGATCCAAAATTTTAAATTAGTTTTGATAACTATAATTGCTAGATTTATGAGACATTGCTTATAATATTAGATATTATACATAGGAAATATTTATATGATGAATGTTTATTTATGGATGATTATGGACTCGACCATATAGATGTGTTGAATGGTTGATTTACTTCTTGTTGTTTTATGGGCCTACGAACCCTTAATTGCTTTGGACATGCGAGTCTGTTATTATTATTGTTGTTATGGGCATGCGAGCTCTTTATTATATTGGACTTGCGAGTCCGTTGTTATTGTTATTATTATAGGCCTGCAAGTCCGATTTCTTTTAGGCCTACTTGCCAACTAGTATAAAATACATGTTGCAGCTTGACTAATTGAAGGCGCAAGAGGAGGTGAGAACTATGGAGATGGTGCATTGATGTTGATCCAATGTTGTACCTCTTAGGAATTGACCAACTAGTCTTCCTTTTTGACTCGGGAGAACTAGATAGAACAAGTCCATAATCATCCATACTATTATTTATATATATTTACTTGCATAGTGTTGAGTATACTCAAGGAGATAAGTTTTAAAGGCATGTTAAGCTAACACATAAAGATGTGTGAAGACAAAAGAGTTGTCAACTTAATGATCTGGGAGTTGTATGGAGATACAATTGATAATAATATCTACCCAAATATTTTATTAAGATTTGTTGAGTACACTCAAAATCTTGATACAACGAATGGGATCCCAGCCCATTGGGAATCAAATGTGGATTCAAATAATTTATTTATAAGGGTCATGAATTTATTTTAAACAGTGAGAGCACGTTTAATTAAAGTCTATATTGAATTTGTGCATATGCATTATAATACATATTAATTCTATATTTTTTTCATCATTTACAGTTTTTGAATCATGAGTAATGATATAAATTTGAGAGGCATACTGGATGCCAACAAACTAACCGGACCAAATTTTCTCGATTGGCACCCCAATTTGAGAATCGTTCTCAAGTATGAGAAAATTGGGTATGTCCTTGAGTAGCCTTTTCTAGAGGTGCCTACTGAAAATTCCACTCAGAAAGAGATGGCTGCTTATAACAAACATAGTGATGATGATAACACTGCAGCATGTGTGATGGTTGCAGCTATGTCACCTGAGTTGCAGAAGCAACATAAGGGTATGGATGCTTGCACTATGATTTTTCATCTCAAGGAATTCTATGATGAACAATCTCATGTGGAGAGGTATGAGACCTCTAAACAGCTATACCGGTGCAAAATGGCAGAGGGATCTTCAGTCAGTGCTCATGTGCTGAAGATGATTGGTTTCATTGAGAAACTGGCTTCATTATGTTTTATCATGGATCATGAACTAAGTATTGACTTGGTTCTGCAATCTCTGCTAGATAGTTATTCACAGTTTATTATAAACTTTAATATGAATAAGATCGAATGCACACTCCTTGAGTTGCTTAATATGCTTAAAACTATGGAGCCTAATGTCAAGGCAAGCACTGGGCATGTCTTAGCTATTTATTCCTCCAAGGGCACTAAGAGGAAAATCAAAGGAAGTTTTAAGAAAACATCCAAAGGGCTAAGGGCAATAACAAAGCAGTCAAAGCAGGCAAGGACCATACCAAATCTGATGACCCATGCTATCACTGTGGAGTGAAAGGTCATTGAAAGAGGAATTGAATGGCTACCTCGCTAGCTTGAAGGGAAAGAAGTCTTCTGAAACTTCTACTTCAGGTATTTTTGTTATCGAGGTTAATATGTCTAATTCATTAGCTTCTTGGGTATTAGATACTGAATGTGGATCTCATATTTGTATAAATATGCAGGGACTAAAGAGAAGTTGACCACTGCAGAAAAGAGAAGTTGACCTGTGCGTGGGGAATGGAGCAAGAGTTGTTGCATTAGCTGTAGGGACATACTTTTTACCACTGTCTTCGGGCTTAGTATTAGAATTAGAAAATTGCTATTTTGTTCCCGCCATTACTAAAAACATTATTTCTATTTCGTGTTTGGACATGAATGGTTTTTTAATTAATATTAAGAACAATCGTTGTTCGTTTTATAAAGATGAGATCTTTTATCATTGTGGTGTGTTGCAAAATGGAATTTATATTCTCGATACTGAGTTATCTATTATGAATATAGAATGTAAAAGACATAAAAGTGATAATCTAAATAATACATACCTCTAGCATTGCAGACTGGGTCACATTAACGACAAACGTATTTCCAAGTTACATAAAGATGGATACTTGGGGTCAACTGATTTTGAATCATTTGACAAATGCGAGTCGTGCGTGTTAGGCAAAATGACCAAGTTCCCTTTTACTAGAAAACGAGAAAGAACCACAGAACTGCTGGGACTAATACATACTGATGTATGTGGACCCATGTCAATCACCGCCAGAGGTGGTTTCTCTTGCTTCATCACATTCACTGATGATCACTCTAGATATGGTTACGTGTGTCTGATGAAATTCAAGCATGAAGCACTTGAAAAGTTCAAGGAATTCAAACTTGAAGTAGAGAAACAGACTGGTAAAAATATTTTCATGCTGCGATCAGATCGAGGAGGAGAATATTTAAAGGGAGAATTTTTAGATTATCTAAAAGAGAATGAGATTCTCTCGCAGTGGATTCCACCATATACACCGCAATATAATGGTGTATCTGAACGGAGGAATCACACTTTGTTAGATATGGCGCGATCAATGATGAGCTATGCAAACATCCCAAAATCATTTTGGGGTCATCACTAATTGCTACGTGCTACACATTTAATCGTGTCCCATCTAAATCAGTCGACAAAACTCCATACGAGCTATGGAGAGGAAAAAGACCAAACTTATCTCAGATGAAAGTTTGGGGCTGTGACGCTTATGTAAAGCGAAATGAATTAGATAAACTTGAGGCAAAATTTGATAAATGCGTATTTGTGGGATATTCAAAAGAGACAATTGGATATCGATTTTATAATCCCTGTGAGAAGAAGGTGTTCATCTCAAGACATGCCATATTCCTAGAGAAAGAGTTATTCCAGGAGAGGATAGTGGGAGCAAACTAGAACTTGAAGAAGTTCAAGAATCCACAAATACCTTTGACCAATTAGATGAACTTGAGTCTGATCCCACACCTGTTGACGGACAGACTCTTGATCAGGATGTAGAGAACCCCGAGGACACTCCAGCTCAGCGTAAATCAAGTAGGATCATTCGACCTCCCAGAAGGTACGAATTCACGATTACTAATCAAGTATTATTAGTCGATGATGACGAACCTACAAATTACGCAGAAGCGAAGTCAAGTGTTGACTCGAAGAGATGGAAAGAAGCCATGGAATTTGAAATGAACTCAATGTATGAGAACAAGGTTTGGACCTTAGTCGACCTTCTAGGTGGGATAAAATCGATAGGTTGTAAATGGGTTTACAAGAAAAAGGTCGATGTGGATGGAAACGTCCATACATGCAAAGCAAGGCTAGTAGCGAAGGGCTACACATAAAGACAAGACGTTGACTTTGATGGAACCTTTTCGACTGTAGCCATGCTAAAGTCCATTTGGATTTTGCTTGCAATAGTTACATACCATGATTATGAGATATGACAAATGGATGTCAAAACTACTTTCCTTAATGGAAACTTACAAGAGGAGGTGTACATGACACAGCCTGAAGGTTTTGAATCCAAAGGAGCCAACAAAGTATGTAAGCTAAATTGATCCATTTATGGATTAAAGCAAGCCTCTTGGAACTGGAATCTTCATTTTGATGAAACAATCAAAATGTTTGATTTTATCAAAAATGAAGATGAACCGTGTGTTTACAAGAAGACAAGTGGGAGCGCGGTCGTATTCCTAATATTATATGTTGATGACATATTATTAATGGAAAACGACATCCCAATACTTCAATCGGTAAAATTATGGTTGTCAAAGAATTTCTCCCTAAAAGATATGGGAGAGGCAGCGTATATCTTGGGAATCAAGATCTATAGAGATAGATCTAAAAGATTACTAGGCTTATCCCAATCTTTGTACATAGATAAAATCTTGAGAAGGTTTAATATGGAAGAGTCTAAAAGAGGTTTATGTCCCATGTCACATGAGATTTACCTTTCAAAAGATATGTGTCCTAAGGCACATGATGAAAGGAGTCGTATGGATAAGATTTCTTATGCTTCGGCGATAGGATCTATCATGTATGCGATGCTATGTACAAGACCAGATGTTTCATATGCTCTAAGTGTTACGAGCAGGTTTCAGGTAAACCCTGGTAAGAAACACTGGATAGCGGTTAAGAACATTCTTAAATACTTGAGAAGGACTAAAGATGTGTTCTTGATCTATGGAGGAAATGAACTAAAGATTCATGGGTATACTGATGCCAGCTTTCAATCTGACAAAGATGATAGCAATATATGTTTACTCTCAACAATGGAGCAGTTAGTTGGAAAAGTTCCAAACAGGAGACAACCGCTGATTCAACAACAGAAGCCGAGTACATTGCTGCTTCTGAAGTAGTGAAGAAAGCTGTCTGGATCAAGAAGTTCATTAATGAATTGGGAGTTGTTCCTAGCATTGTTGATCTCATACCTTTGTATTGTGATAATAATGGAGCCATCGCACAAGTAGAGGAACCGAGGTCTCATCAACAGTCCAAACATGTGCTAAGGCCATATCATCTCATCAGGGAGATTACACAAAGAAATGACGTAACGATAGAGCGAGTTTCCATAGATGACAATATTGCAGATCCATTGATAAAGCCGTTGTCACATCAGAAACATGATCGTCATGTGAACACTTGTGGTATTAGATACATGAGTGATTGGATCTAGTGCAAGTGGGAGTTTGTGAGTGTTATGCCCTAGATCCAATCGATTTAAGTTGTAAACACTTTTAATATGTTTAATGTATTTAATTTTGGCAAGATCTATTATTTATTTAAATTAATTTTGTGATAAATAATATTAAACAATAGAGTCTGAAGATCCAAGTTTAAGTGATTTGTTAATCACAAGGAGTTGTGATTGTGAGATACAAATTACATATGATTGGATCTTGAATAATCCGTGGTCGTAAGTAATAACGAGATATGGATATCGTTATTACAGATAGACCATCATGTGTGACATTTCTTACTTATGAAGTAAGTAACTGATCTCATAAGCTAAAGTGTGGTGACACTTAAATGAACACGTGAATGTTTTGTTATAGAACAAAACATTGGAGACGTGCTAAGAGATTCCACATGGATAACTATCTGAGTGTCAGTGGTTAATCTCTAACGTTCGGTAGTGAAATTGGTCCTATGACTTGAGGTCATCATAGTGCCTTGTATGAGTACAATCATGCTTTGACAGTGTTGGATGTTGCTCTACGAAGGGCCACTAATACGATATCGTTCGAGTATATCAAGAACCATATGAAGGTTGTGAACGACCAATAGAGGATTCGTCACTTTTAGAGAGTAAGAGATTGTGATCTGCATTTCGTTCAATTAAGTCAATAACGAAATCCTTGACCAAGGTATACACATAAGTCGAAAATGAGTTTTTGACTCATATTAACTTAATAGTAGAATGACAGATATGATCGATAATCGAGATTGACACACTTCCATATCTCGTAATTGATCAGATCATATTGACGAAGGGATTATAGTTTTATGGTAAACGAACAATTTTGATTTTGTCATACCACATGACATTTCCCGTCACATGTGTTGCCCTGATACATTGCTAGATGTCAATCTGGGATGACGAGTGTGAATTTGTGATAAATTAAAAGGGTGTTTAATCTATCACTTTTGATTAAGTCAAAATAATATTTCACGTTGTTAGGCATCGTGGTCGGGAACTTAATAGGTCGCACACAAAAGAGAATTGGAAGATTGCAAATTGTCAATTAATTAATTTAACAATCGTTGGACAAATTAATTAATTGGATTAGTTATTTATAGCCCGAAATTAATTAATTGGATTAATTAATTCACGGATCAAATTTAATTAAATGGATTAATTAAATATTGGACCGGACCGGGCCGAGCCTGTTTGGGCTTATATAAAGACGTGGCTAGGGTTTTAGATCCATATAGTTTTCATAATTCTTGCTGGCATAAGAAGAAAAGCCCTATTAGTTGTAGTGTATTCTCTGTGTGGATTTCATTGGAAGTTGAATAATTAGACAGCTGTGGGAGGCAGATTCAAGCTGCTGAAACAAAGATAACGCAAAGGAGTTTCCAAAATTCAAGTAAAAGGTATAATTCTCATCACAGTTCTTATCTAAATACAAAGATGAATCCTGGTGGGAATTGAAACTGTTTATTTTTGCTGTGCATGTTTAAGTAAATTCCCAACAATGGTATCAGAGCAACTTTGTATTTGTTAGGAATTAATTTACATGTTGATTAAATTAAAAGTTGATTTAATCATATTTATTCCTGAATCTAGCAATTATAGTGTTTAATTTTATTTTCAAAATTTGATTTTGAAAACAAAAGCAAAAAATTTTGGATCATCGGGCGGTGTGCGCGCCAGCAGCAAGCGCCGCTGCAGACTGCAGCAACGCCTGTAGGCGCAGCCTACATTGGCATCACAGTTGCTATTTCAGCAACGCGAAGACGCTGCAGGTAGCAGCACCTTCGTGCTGTTGGTTGGGCCGCAAGAGCCGGCCCCGCCTTATGGTGGTGGGTCTTGCTATTTGGAAGGGTGGTGCTGTTGTCGACGATGCCACCAAAGTAAATAAAAAAAAATTCTTAGGGTTTCTCAAATTGGGGAAGGTTGGAGGCGGGGACTTCTATTGCAATTAGTGTAATTGCAAGCCCCCGCCTACAATTTCAGTTGGGGTCATTTTGAAAATTTTAAATTCAGAGCCTGTCATGCAATTTTCGAAATTGAGGGACTTGGCTTTTTAATTTTAGTTTGGGTCAATTTGTACAGCTTTCAATCTGACAAAGATGATAGCAATATATGTTTACTCTCAACAATGGAGCAGTTAGTTGGAAAAGTTCCAAACAGGAGACAACCGCTGATTCAACAACAGAAGCCGAGTACATTGCTGCTTCTGAAGTAGTGAAGAAAGCTGTCTGGATCAAGAAGTTCATTAATGAATTGGGAGTTGTTCCTAGCATTGTTGATCTCATACCTTTGTATTGTGATAATAATGGAGCCATCGCACAAGTAGAGGAACCGAGGTCTCATCAACAGTCCAAACATGTGCTAAGGCCATATCATCTCATCAGGGAGATTACACAAAGAAATGACGTAACGATAGAGCGAGTTTCCATAGATGACAATATTGCAGATCCATTGATAAAGCCGTTGTCACATCAGAAACATGATCGTCATGTGAACACTTGTGGTATTAGATACATGAGTGATTGGATCTAGTGCAAGTGGGAGTTTGTGAGTGTTATGCCCTAGATCCAATCGATTTAAGTTGTAAACACTTTTAATATGTTTAATGTATTTAATTTTGGCAAGATCTATTATTTATTTAAATTAATTTTGTGATAAATAATATTAAACAATAGAGTCTGAAGATCCAAGTTTAAGTGATTTGTTAATCACAAGGAGTTGTGATTGTGAGATACAAATTACATATGATTGGATCTTGAATAATCCGTGGTCGTAAGTAATAACGAGATATGGATATCGTTATTACAGATAGACCATCATGTGTGACATTTCTTACTTATGAAGTAAGTAACTGATCTCATAAGCTAAAGTGTGGTGACACTTAAATGAACACGTGAATGTTTTGTTATAGAACAAAACATTGGAGACGTGCTAAGAGATTCCACATGGATAACTATCTGAGTGTCAGTGGTTAATCTCTAACGTTCGGTAGTGAAATTGGTCCTATGACTTGAGGTCATCATAGTGCCTTGTATGAGTACAATCATGCTTTGACAGTGTTGGATGTTGCTCTACGAAGGGCCACTAATACGATATCGTTCGAGTATATCAAGAACCATATGAAGGTTGTGAACGACCAATAGAGGATTCGTCACTTTTAGAGAGTAAGAGATTGTGATCTGCATTTCGTTCAATTAAGTCAATAACGAAATCCTTGACCAAGGTATACACATAAGTCGAAAATGAGTTTTTGACTCATATTAACTTAATAGTAGAATGACAGATATGATCGATAATCGAGATTGACACACTTCCATATCTCGTAATTGATCAGATCATATTGACGAAGGGATTATAGTTTTATGGTAAACGAACAATTTTGATTTTGTCATACCACATGACATTTCCCGTCACATGTGTTGCCCTGATACATTGCTAGATGTCAATCTGGGATGACGAGTGTGAATTTGTGATAAATTAAAAGGGTGTTTAATCTATCACTTTTGATTAAGTCAAAATAATATTTCACGTTGTTAGGCATCGTGGTCGGGAACTTAATAGGTCGCACACAAAAGAGAATTGGAAGATTGCAAATTGTCAATTAATTAATTTAACAATCGTTGGACAAATTAATTAATTGGATTAGTTATTTATAGCCCGAAATTAATTAATTGGATTAATTAATTCACGGATCAAATTTAATTAAATGGATTAATTAAATATTGGACCGGACCGGGCCGAGCCTGTTTGGGCTTATATAAAGACGTGGCTAGGGTTTTAGATCCATATAGTTTTCATAATTCTTGCTGGCATAAGAAGAAAAGCCCTATTAGTTGTAGTGTATTCTCTGTGTGGATTTCATTGGAAGTTGAATAATTAGACAGCTGTGGGAGGCAGATTCAAGCTGCTGAAACAAAGATAACGCAAAGGAGTTTCCAAAATTCAAGTAAAAGGTATAATTCTCATCACAGTTCTTATCTAAATACAAAGATGAATCCTGGTGGGAATTGAAACTGTTTATTTTTGCTGTGCATGTTTAAGTAAATTCTCAACATCTTTACCCGGGCCAGCTCTGACTACGTGATGGCGGCCGGGTGGAACCCAAGATTGGTGAATGAGTTATATGAATGGGTGGAGAAGAAGGTGGTACTGTTTCAGCCACCGATGCTGACGTGGCAATCGACGGTGAGGGAAGGGTTGCTTGCGTGGTATAACGGTTTTACATATGAACATCTACTGGGAACTGAAGTTGGTGGCACAATTTTTTATTAAAATGGATATAGACATACTTCTAGTTTATTAAATATGTTGATCCAACAAAGATTTCAGTTTATCAAATCTTGCTCAAGATTAAACCGATAAGTGAATTTCTCTAATAGTTGCAGAATTAGTTTTCAATGATAAAAATCTTCTAATTTATGAAAAATTGTCTCCGTATTCTCAGATGTCCTACTTTATAAAGTTAAACTTTATTATCTAACTTGAACCACTGTATAGGAATTTGAATTGAGAAATGCTTTCGTAAGTCTGACATGACGGTTTAGCATAAATTTAAAGGTTTAACGACTTCAAGACTTGTTGTGCAATTGTAGCTAAAAGTTGAGAATTTATATGCTAGGCCGAGACTAACTTGCTATTAGAATAATAGGCTGAGGACGGATGTGCAATTTTTCTTAAATTTATTGACTCCCCTACAATCATCAACAAAAGTATATACTATTTGACTTTATTTAGTACACGGTATGGGACACACTATTAGACTAATAGATATGACAAAAATAATGCTGAAACTTTTATTATTATTATTATTATTATTATTATTATTATTATTATTATTATTATTATTTATTTCTCTATTTTTAATCTCATCCACACTCCAGTAATTTCAAATTTGTGCTATCAAACTTTATATCAGTTGCAATTCAAGTCGATAGTTCTGATTATTTTTTTATGACTCGACTTCTCCTTTCTTTAAATATTCAAACTTTTAGTTTGATATTATGCCATAACAGATGAAAATCATGAATTTAAGTTTTACGATCACCCAAATATTGGAAGTTTTGGGCTTTGAGAATTAAGTAACATGAAAATTCAGGATTAACTTCAAATATTTGAAATGATGATGGTCAAAAACCAAAAGTTTATGGGGTAATAATTCAGAGATTCAAATGATATTAGGCATATGGCATATTTGAACAATGGAGCCATGAATGAAATAATTTGACCATCTGGTGCGCTTGGATGCCGGCAATTGCTGATTCAAAGTGGAATTGGTCCAGCCCAGCAACTCAGCACCCAAGGTATAAAAGTGATATTGGATCAACCACATGTAGGCCAAGGAATGTCTGATAACCCAATGAATTCTGGCTTTATTCCTTAACCTCAGCCCGTTGAAATTTCCCTTATTCAAGTGGTGGGTATAACAAAATATGGTCATTTTACTGAAGCAGCTAGTGGATTTTTGAGTTGATTTGGACACGTAGGATTGCACAAGAAGTTTCAAAGTTCGAAAATCATGTTAGTTGGCCAGTTAAGTCCATAATTTTTAGTTTGTACCCGATTCATTGATACATCTATTGAAAGTTTTAGGTTTGAAACTGAAATGTTACAAAAAATGCAGACTGATCATCCTTTCATAATCCCTTTCAATGTAAGTATGCAAGAAGCCAAGCTGGGACCCGAACCTTACAGATATGCGAACCTTCAAGCAGGAGTCATCCTAGAAAAGATTGTGCGACCTTTCTCGACCGGCCATCTAGAGCTTCAAGGTAGGGATCCCAATGACAACCCACGAATCACATTCAACTACTTAAATGATCCAAGAGACATACAAAGATGTGTTTAAGGCTTCGAGAGTGTTAGAAGAGTTGTGGAATCGAGATCTCTCTCAACTTTCATTATCCCTTTGCAACCATGCAAACTCTGATTAACATGATTTAGACTATTCCAGTTAACCTAAGGACTAAACATGTGACAGCAACTTATTCCTTGGAACAATTTTGTATCGACATTCTGATGACTAATGGCATTACCTTGGAGGCTGCCAAATTGGTAGGGTTGTGGATAAGAATTACAAAGTGCTAGGCGTTGATTCATTACGCGTAATTGATGGTTCGGAGTTCTAAAACAGTCCAGGAAATAATCCTCAAGCTACTGTTATGAATCTTGGGAGGTAAATTATAAGCACTTTGAAATAATTATAATTAGACATAGTTGATTAAGCTGATTATGAACTTTTGACTTAATTAAGCTGTTCTTGTTACTTTGTGATGTATATGGGAAAAAGAATTCTCCAGGATAGGAATCCCCACCGAAGGAATATATATATATATAAAAGAGCCTTTGCATAGCTGAATGGAAGCACCTAAACCTAACCAGATTTTGTGAATACCTATCATGTTATTTTTAGCTTTTCATACATACATACTAGTAAGAGTTTCTGCAAATTTGTGCAGATTATTTGATTTTCCATTAGAATGGACAAATTGTTGACCCTAAATTCACATGTATTCGCAGAACCAACAAGTTTTTGAATTTGTTAACTCGATTTAAGCTTGTATTAACAATGAAGCCGTTAAGAATAGGGGGATTCGAGTGGGTGGGAGGTTTTCGTTAACTGTAGGATTACAACTGATTTCATTGTAATAGTGTAATTGTGATCAAACAAATTAAAGACCAACTGATGTTATTTCTCTAACTAAAGCGGAAATCTTGTAAAAGCATTAATCTAGAATTTCAATCTCTGAAAAGGCAATTCAACAAAAGAAAGAATATAACAAAGGATATGTCAATCCATGGCCTTTGATAATTCGACACTTCATCGGGTTGACAGCATCTCCTTTCAAATCTTTTTACAGAATTTTACCTGTAAATTCATGGACAAAGGCAAGGAGGAATATGGTATATAAATCCTTGTAAATGGGCTTTAATTTCTTCAAGGGAAAATGAGAAATAAAGCACCCTTTTAGGATATCCAAAAGCATATGCCATTTCTAGCTCCAATGGAATTTGTATATAATAAGATTAGAAAAAAAAACCACGAATTGGGATTGTGATGATTATTATTCAAATGGTCTGATTGAAACGCTCGAACCACTCATAGGGCTACTCTTATTTGGCATGCAATGGTGCTTCTATATACTAACTCCAGTGACATGCCAAAGGAGAGTTGCCCTGTGAGTGATTTAGCTTAGTAATAATATTTTGGAATTATAGCAAACTCTTCTAGCTTTGCTTCTTGTTTTGTTCCTAATCTGACATATGAAGCATGGTTAAGATAGAAGAAAAAGAAAACTCTCCAATCCTAGAGGTACCAAATTCTTTTTATTAAGCCCTTCTTATGCTCCATTTCATCTTTCGGGCTTATTTTGACCAATCATTTTTTTTTTTTGGCTTTAATTCAAAGGTAATATCTGTTATTTCAGCATTAGGTTTCAATTGGATGTTTAATTGAATAACTAGAGTCAATCGCATATGATTATTGGAGATTCAGTTAACACTTTGGGACAATCCTCTCAATTTTCATTTCAACTTTCCAATCTCTCTACAAATTAAAGTCTTTATTTAACGAGACAGCAAAAATTTTCGTTGTTAGTAGTTTTTGTAAGAATTTTTTCCTGAGAATTTTTGGTAGTAAATTTGTCCACATTGTTACTTCATCTCCTAGAATATATATAATCGGATTGATCTTTCGATATTTTTTATAATTTTCTATATATATGATAAAATTATTTTAAACCTTTGTATTTACATATACATGTGGTGCGATGCGATCCGAAACATATAGCCTCAAGACTATCATTGTTTACTGATTTTATTTGTTTAATTATCATATTTTGTTAATCAATGTCTTATATTTAATTTAGTAAGAGATTCGGTACTAAGAATGCAATTTTTATAATGTTAAGCAATAAGGTCTTAGAACTTCTCCAAAAAAATATACTTTTTAAAATTTAAACATAAGATACACTCTATTTTAAAAAAAGTCAACCCTTAAAATTATATTTCGAAAACTTTTAAATTAATATTTTAAAAACATCTCCAAAAAACTCTTTAAACATGAAATATTCTTTTAAATAGTCAACCTTTAAAATCATTCTTCTATGGACTCTTTAAATTAATATTTTAATTTAATGAGTGGGTCTCAAACTCACTCTCTGATTAAATACATTCAAAGAGTTTCTATTTTCAATGTAAAAATTTTGAAAAATAATAAAATAGTTTAGAAAAAAGCTAATTAAAATAAAAGATAGAGAAAAATAATAAATATTTTTTGGGGTAGTAAAATTAAGCCCTCGTTTGGCCCCCATTTTGTAGAAATGAAAATGGGTGGAATAATATTTTTTTTGAAAAACTAGTGGTTGAAAAAGAAGGAAAAATTTTGGTTTACGTGTAATATTATTTTATGGAAGATTGTCTAGTTGAAAATAAGAGAAAGAAAAATGAAATGTAATGAAATTAAAATTAATGGGGGCTAAAAGAGGGCTAAGAGTTAAATATAAAGAGTTTGTTGGAATATTTCAAAATTTTAACTCTCTAAATTTATAAATGCTCTCCAACTAGTACAATGTGCTCTTTGAAAATAAATAGACTCTTGGAGACAAAACTGAGCCAAAAGAGAGAATTTGGGAAATCGATACAATTGTTCTAGTGATGCTACTCTTCAATTTCAGTTGGTGTCAAAATTGTATCATTTGCATCAGGAGCTTAGTCAATCCATTGCTTAGTTTCATTCTCAGGTTAGAAGTCATTGGGATCAGCTCTCTTTCTGTTGGACAACTTGTTGAACATGGTCTTGTTTTAATCTTTCTAACAAAGGTATGATGTGCAGGATTGGAACACGAATCTCGCTAGTTGGGACAGGACTTAAAGTTGGTCGTTTTTTGAGCTTTCCTTTTTGCGATTCCCGATTCATGTTTTATCCAAAGTTTTGCAACTGTTGTCTCTTCCAATCTTTAGCATTCTCATCTTTGTCATACATATTTATCTCGTAATCAGTCTTTATCGTCTAATGGTTATTTAGGAAGAGTTAATTTAAACTCTCTTGATTGTGTATCTTGTCAATTGGAAAAACAAAAGGCTTTATCTTTTAATAATAGAAACTCTTTATCTTCTGCACCTTTTAATCTTGTCCACACTGATGTATGAGAACCTATCCCTACTCCTAGCAAGGGGCATCATTATTTTTCATCTTTATCGATAATTATTCATGCTTTGCATGCTTGTGTCTTTTACATAATTGATCTAAGCTACTGACTCTATTTTGTGGTTTTAAGTAAATGATAAAAACTTAGTTTTATCGTGCCATCAAAATCTATAATTTTGTAATCAAATTGGATGAATGAAATTTAAGTGGTGATTTTATGTGGATGAAATAGGCTCTAATATGAAGAAGAAGTTTGATAAGTACTAAGGTAAAATAGAAAATGTGAATTAGTTGTTGCTTATTGCTATTTTCCTTCGTAAAAACCGAATTACATTAAATATTATTTTGTTGATCTCTACAAGAATAAGGAAGTTGCTAATAACATTTCTAAGGCTTTGAAAGCCATTCCAATGTCTATTTATGAGTGATTCGTGGGATGTGGATGAGTTTTTGGGAATAATCAAGTATCAATTTAGACTTCTTTAAGTTCTTTTAGTTTTGATAAAGGTACCTCTTCTTCTAGGAGTGATGCTCTTGTTTATAGGTTTATGAAAAAATAAATCATAAAAGATTGGTTTGAGATGAAAAACGATGTGGAAAATATTTATAGAATGTTCGTAAAAGTAGAGAACTAGATTTGATACTTTTTATGGGTGGAAGGTTAATAAAAGTAAAATGATCATTTATCATCGTTCATAGTTCTTTAAGTCCTCAAATGGTGGAAATCTTGGTGTACACCCAAAATTAGCTGAATGCTTCTCCAAACTTGGATGGACTTTATATGGAATATGTTATTACAATCAATTGGATGAATGTAATATAAGCATATTCTAAACAATTATTCATTTTACTTGCTTCTATATAATTTATTATTAATTCCATCACCTTTTTGGTAGAACATTTGGGATCAGTGATCCAAAACTAACTGAAGGTAATTATGGGTCTAAGGCTAAGCAGTTCATTTATTTTACAAGTTTTTCAAGTAGATGCATTGCTGTAATATTTCTTAAAGATTTCATTCAAAGTTTGACTCGTTTTTCCTTTAGCATTCCATTTGTTTTTGTAGGAAAACACTTTGAATTTTGTGGGATGATTGATTGTTGACGAAAATTTTTATCGATGTTAGTTGGTTATAAAAATTTCCAACATGATAGTGTGCCCCTAAACTACAAGGCCCCTATTCTAATTTTGAAATTGAAAGCAGCTGCCCTATTGATCTTCACTCTACTTTCTTTTAAATTCTCTTTTTTTTCTAGAAAAAAATGCACTCTATATTTTGCAATACTTAATATGGTCCAAATTTAGTGCAGAATGGAAATAGTGGGCCATATTTGCAACCACTAGTGAAACTATTTGGTTACATAGGCTACTATCCGATCTTGGTTTCATCTCACTGTTACAACACTATGAGTATATTTTAATCCAGAGTTTTATATACTTTAACTCCATTAGTGGCTAGATCTTATAGGTATTGAACGTTTTTAATGAGTGACAAAAATAGAGTGCCTCTCACTCGCCTGTTGCTAGCTCCTCACTCGAGCAATACGTTTACGCACAAAACACCCTAGTTCACAATTTTAAAGAGTTTTACACTGTCCAAATTAAAATTGTAAAAGTATAAGCGATATTTTGAGTCTTTTTGATTGAAACACTGGTTGGGTACTTTGGATTCTTGTAATCACATTATGTTTAAGAATTCCATGGTTTTGGGGGTGATGTATGTGGGTGGTCGAAAATTGGGTTATTTGGAGATTTTCTACGATAATAAAAAAAAATAAAATGCTACAGTGTTATATTCACTCATTACCTTAATGGTTGAGATGAATTTTTTTACCAAAAATATAAAAAAATCAAGATAGTGACTAAAGTCGAGAATCCTAATTTTAAGGATTATTCACCAACAATTGAAATTCAAATCTGATTTAAATTCATCAAAATATAACCAAAACAGACTTAATAAAAAAGGAAACAACGCAAAAAGAAGGCTTTGACGGTCGTTTTATTTGTGCGTTATATTCTTTATTTTTCCTGTTTGCTAATATTCTCTTGAATAACAAATGATCTTGTGGGTAAATAGAAATAAAGGGAATTAGCGTAAAATTTCCAAAACAATTCACCGATGTTTACATGGGCAAGTGTGTGCCCCTTTTTTGGAACTAAGTTGTTAGTAAATGAACTTGTGAGAACTAATTCAAAATCAAGAACGTAAAATGTTGATTTATTTTCAATTTCATTTCTATGCAGTGCATATTGCAAGTACATGCTGATGATCAATAAATGTAAAAACTCCAATAAATATTTCGCATAATTATGCTGATTTTTCATTTTTTGGTTCTCTAAATTTTTTTTGTTTTTTTTTTTTTTTTTTTTTGTTTTGCCAATAAATATTTCGAATAATTATGCTGATTTTTCATTTTTTGGTTCTCTAAATTTTTTTTGTTTTTTTTTTTTTTTGTTTTGGTTCTGCAAGTCCATATTCATCATTTACCAAAGATGTTAAATTGGCTCCACCAGCGGTGCACTTCGATTACATGGTAATTGTTGGCGGAACAATCGGCTGCACACTGGCAGCGTCACTTTCTTAAGGCGGAACAAAAGTTTTATTGCTAGAAAGAGGTGGCTTGCCTTACGGAAATCCCAACATAACCGACATTGGTGGCTTCCTTGAAACTCTAGCAGACACCTCCACAACCTCAGGTTTTTATCTCCATGGACTGCATGTTCAACCACATGCACATGGGTTTTGGGCGGTGGCTTTGCCATTATTGTGGGTTTCTTCACCAGGGCTAGCTCGGACTACGTGGTGCTGGTCTGGTGGAATCCGAGATTGGAGAATGAGTCATATGAATGGGTGGAGAAGAAGGTGGTACTGTTTCAGCCACTGATGCTGACGTGACAATTGACGGTGAGGGAAGGGTTGCTTGAAGCCGGGGTTTTGTGGTATAACAGTTTTACATATGAACATCTATTGGGAACTAAAGTTGGTGGCACAATTTTTTATCAAAATGGATATAGACATACTTCTGGTTTATTAAATATGCTGATCCAACAAAGATTTTAGTTTATCAAATCTTGCTCAAGACAACCTGTAGGTGAATTTCTCCAATAGTTGCAGAATTAGTTTTCAATGATGAAAATCTTCTAATTTATGTTATATTGTTTCCGTATTCTCAGACGTCCTACTTTATAAAGTTATACTTTATTATCTAACTTGAACCGCCGTCTAGGAATTTGATTTGAGAAATGCTTTCGTAAGTCTCACATGATAGTTTAGCATAAATTTAAAGGTTTAATGACTTCAAGACTTGTTGTGCAACTGTAGTTAAAAGTTGAGAATTTATTTGCTAGGCCGAGACTAACTTGCTATTAGAATAATAGGATGAGGACAGATATGCAATTTTTCTTAATTTTATTGACTCCCCTACAATCATCAACAAAAGTATATACTATTTGGCTTTATTTAGTACACGGTATGGGACCCACTATTAGACTACTAGATATGACAAAAATAATGTTGAAACATTATTATTATTATTATTATTATTATTATTATTATTATTATTATTATTATTATTTTCTCTTTTTAATCTCATCCACACTCCAGTAATGTCCAATTTGTGCTACAAAACTTTATATCAGGTGCAATTCAAGTCGATGATTCAGATTATTTTTTTATGACTCAACTTCTCCTTTCTTTAACTATTCAAACGTTTAGTTTGATATTATACCATAACAGATGAAAATCATGAATTTAAGTTTTACGGTCACCCAATATTGGAAGTTTTGGGTTTTGAGAAGGAAGTACCATGAAAATTCCAGGATAACTTCAAATATTTGTAATGATGCAGGTCAAAAACCAAAAGTTTACGGGGTAATGCTTCGGAGATTCAAATGATATTAGGCATATGGCAGATTTGAGCAATGGAGCCATGAATGAAATAATTTTACCATCTGGTGCACTTGGAAGCCGGCAATTGCTGACGCTAAGTGGAATTGGTCCAGCCCAGCAACTCAGCAACCAAGGTATAAAAGTGATATTGGATCAACCAAATGTAGGCCAAGGAATGTCTGATAACCCAATGAATTCTGTCTTTATTCCTTCACCTCAGCCCGTTGAACTTTCCCTTGTTCAAGTGGTGGGTATAACACAATTTTGTCATTTTACTGAAGCAGCTAGTGGAATTTTGTGTTGGTTTGGACACCTAGGATTGCACAAGAAGTTTCAAAATTCGAATATCAGGTTAGTTGGCCAGTTAAGTCCACAATTTTTCGTTTGTACCCGATTCATTGCTACATCTATTGAAAGTTTTAGGTTTGAAGCTGAAATTTACAAAAAATGCAGACTGATCATCCTTTCATAGTCCCTTTAAATGTAAGTATGCAAGAAGCCATGCTGGGACCCGACCCTTACCAATATGCGAACCTTCAAGCTGGAGTCATCCTAGAAAAGATTGTGGGACCTTTCTCGACCGGCCATCTAAAACTCCAAAGTAGGGATCCAATGACAACCCAAGAGTCTCTTTCAACCACTTAAATGATCCAAGAGACACACAAAGATGTGTTCAAGGCTTGGAAATCGTTAGAAGAGTTGTGGAATCGAGATCTCTCTCAACTCTTCTTTATCCCTTTGCAGCCATGCAAACTCTAATGAACATGATTTTGACTATTCCAATTAACCTAAGTACTAAACATGTGACAGCAACTTATTCCATGGATGAATTTTGTGCCAAAATTCTGATGACTATTGGCATTACCTTGGAGGCTGCCAAGTTGGTAGGGTTGTGGATCAGAATTACAAAGTGCTAGGCGTTGATTCATTACTCGTAATTGATGGTTCGGCGTTCTTCAACAGTCCAGGAAATAATCCTCAAGCTACTGTTATGATGCTTGGGAGGTAAATCAGATCATTATCTAACCGAACACAGAACATACTATTGGGAGGCGATTCAGGAATTAAACCTTCATGAATCCATTTTTGTTCTTTCATTCCAGGTAAAGCCTCCTTGAAGTATCAACTAATTATAAGCACTTTGAAATTAGACATAGTTGATTAAGCTGATTATGAACTTTGGACTTAATTAAGCTGTTCTTGTTACTTTGTAATGTATATGGGAAAAAGAATTCTCCAGGATAGAAATCCCCACCGAAGGAAATTAATCTAGAGAGAGAGAGAGAGAGAGAGAGAGAGAGAGAGAGAGAGAGAGAGAGAGAGATAAAAACATTGTCCCTCCAGATTGAAATGAGAATATTATCATCATAAGTGCTTTTTTTAAAGCCAAATGGGTTTAAAATGCTACTAAGCACAAGTTAGCAACCCTATTTATGAATAATGTTTAGATTTCAGTAGAGCTAAAATGAGTACTTTTTATGAGCGCAGGTTTAGGATACATGAAAAAGAAAGAATCTTATTCTTTATTTTTCCATGGAGATCAACAATTATATTCAAATGATGAATGAGGACATACCATTTGCACATATTCACGTGTGTGTATATATATATATATTGAGCTCTTCAAAAAAATAATATTACACGCAGACTTAAAATTTTTTTTTTTTTTTAAAATTTTTCAATCACACATTTTCCATCAATCTACTATTAAAAAATGCAGCTAAATAATGGGGCACAAACAAGGGGCTAAAAATGAAAGAGCCTTTGCATAGTTAAAATATAAACACCTAAACCTAACCAGATTGAGTGAATACCTATCATTTAATTTTTAGCTTTCCATATATACATTCTAATAAGAGTTTCTCAAAATTTGTGCCGATTATTCGATTTTCCATTGGAATTGACAAATTGTTGACCCCAAATTCACAAGTATTCGCAGAACCAACGAGTTTTTGAATTTGTTAATCTTGATTTAAGCTTGTATTAACAAGGAAGCAATTAAGAAAAAAAGGGATTCGTGTGTGTGGGAGGTTCTCATTGACTATAGGATTACAGCTGCTCTCATTGTACTGTAACATGATCTAACAAATTAAAGACCAACTGATTTATTTATCTGACTAAAATATTGTGAAGGCATTTATGTAGCATTTCAATCTCTGAAAAGGCAATTCAAGAAAAGAAAGCATATAACAAAGGATATGCCAATCCGTAGCCTCTGATAATTCGACACTTCATCGGGTTGACAGCATCTTCTTTCAAATCTTTTTGTAGAATTTTACCTCTAAATTCATGGACAAAGGCAAGGAGGAATATGGTATATAAATCCTTGAAAACGGGCTTTAATTTCTTCAAGGGAAAATGAGAAATAAAGCACCCTTTTAGGATATCCAAAAGCATATGCCATTTCTAGCTCCAATGGAGTTAGTATATAATAAAATTAGGGTAGTGCAAGGAAAAAACATAAGCGGCTTGTGTATATGTATAAATATCTTGGTTTCTCACCCACGTATTGGGATTGTGATGCTTATGTATTCAAATGGTCTAATAGAAGCAAGAACCACTCATAGGGCTTCTTTTACTTGGCATGCAATGGTGCTTCTATATACTTGCTCCAATGACATGCCAAAGGAGAGTTGCCCTATGAGTGATTTAGCTTAGTACTAATATTTTGAAATTATAGCAAACTCTTCAAGTTGTGCTCCTTATTTTGTTCCTAATCTGGCATATGAAGCATGGTTACAATAGAAGGAAATGAAAACTTTCGACTCCTAGAGGTACCAAACTTGTTTTATTAAGCCCATCTTATGCTCCATTTCATCTTTCGTGATTATTTTGATGGACACTTCGGTTTCTTTTCTTTTTCCTTTTTTTTAATTCAAGGGTAATTTCTGTTATTTCAGAATTAGGTTTCGATTGGACGTATAATTAGGAAACTAGAGTCATTCGTGTGTGATTATTGGAGATTCAGTTAACACTTTGAGACAATCCTCTTGATTTTCATTTCAACTTTTCGATACTCTCTACAAATTAAAGAGTCTTTATTTAACAAGACAGCAAAAATTTTCGTTATTTGTAGTTTTTATAAGAATTTTGCTCCTGAGAATAGTTGGTAGTAAATTTGTCCACATTATTAATTCATCTCTTAGAATATATGAATAAGGATTGACCTTTCGATAATATTATAAAATTATTTTAAACCATTATATTTACATATACATGTAGTGTGATGCGATCCGAAACATATAGCCTCAACCATTTATTGATTTTATTTGTTTAATTATCATATTTTCTTAGTCAATATCTTATATTTATTTTAGTGAACGATTAGGGACTAAGATGCAAGTTTTTAATGTTAAGCAACTGTTAAAAATGGTGCTTGACATTCTTGGAGGCTCAATGATGCAGCCCAAGTTTTGGATCAATTAAAGAATGTGACCCGGTTGTTTAAATTGGACAAAGGTGTGTTTTCTTTTGTTAAACGTGTTTTCTTAAATTGGATGGTTTAGATCATAACATGTCGAGCCTTTACAACCACTGGATGCATGCTCATATATATGCTCCCTATGACTCTTCATTGGGCAGGGCAATTGGATTTGCGAGAGATTTCCAGGGTTTTCTCTCATCTTCATCTTCGTCTTTCTCTCCGAAAACCCCTGATTTTTCAGAAAACTTTTGTAATCTAGATATTCTTGGTGAGATCTAGAGTGCCTATACAGTGAGGTTTCGATTTCTGCTCTTGTTGAGCAGTTTGGTTAGGGTTACTTGGTGTAACTGTTTCTGAGGTTAGGGTTTTTCGAGATAAAGGGAAGTCTGAGGGCAGATCTGTGTGATTCTTGGTTCTATAACCTTGTATTAAAACTTTTACTGGTTATTTCTAGTGGATTGGAGAGATAACCACTACGGTGGATGCTCAACGTGGTGAGTAGCCCATTTTGGGTGAACATTCGGGCCTATGGACGAAAATTTCTTGGTGTTTCTTGTTGATTTTTCTGGTTACTCTTTGTTGTGAATTTTTGGGACTAAAAATATGCCAACACTGGTATCAGAGCATTCGATCTGAGTTTAATCTTTGATCTGGTCATTTGTGGTGTTCTTGACGATTAGAGCCTTCGATTGTGCTTTATGGGGTTTTTGATCGCCGTTTTCAGTGGAGAAGTAAAATAGACTGGTATTCGCTGTTTTACATTTTTGGCTTGAGACGTGTTGGTAATGAGTTTCTAACCCTAAAACTCTCATTAATCTTCATTTCCGATGATATATTTTTAATCTTCTTGATTGAAACCCACTTGGATCTTCCTCTGTCTAGGGTTTTATGAGAGAACCCTAGAATCTTTGGGGACTAGATTTAACGATTTCTTCAAGAATAGCTGTTAAAATTTTGTTTTCAAAGGTATCTGTCTGTGTTTTGAGGGGTTGTTTGTTTACCTGCATTCTCTGTTATACATATTGTGCCTCTTTGTGAGCAATATCTGTATATCAACACTCTGTGTGTTTACACTTTGTGCTTATAAGGATTATTCTCCACACTGTACTTTAACTTGCCATTGTTTTTGAAAAATAATGAGATCTTCAAAAACTATGACAAGTACAAAAGTTGACATTGAAATTTGGAACGGCAAAGGAGAGTATAGTCTCTGGAGTCAAAAGATGAAAGCTCTTTTAATGCAACAAAGATGTGTTAAATCCATTGATGAATCTTGGGGTGAAAAGGTCACTGAAAATAGAAGAAATAAACAAGATGAAATTGCATGGAGCACTTTTTTCTTGTCTCTCTCAGACAGTGTGATTAGGGAGGTAGGGAAAACCACCACTGCAGTTGAAATTTGGACAAAACTTGAGTCATTCTATCAAACTAAAACACTTCCCAATAAATGTTACTTGTGAAAACAATTTTTTCAGTTTCAAATTAGATCCTAATTGTGATCTTGAGATGAATCTTGATTAAACTATCTTAAGATATCACCAATTGTGGTGAGACTTTATCTGATGACCAAAAATCTGTGGCCCTGTTATCTTCTTTACCAAATAAATACAAAGAAGTGAAACATGCCCTTGAATAAGGTAAAACTTCTATAACTGTTGATATTATTTCTACTTCTTTAAGGAATAAAGATCTTGAGTTCAAAAGTGAATCTAAAACTTCCATAACTGGAGTAGGTTACAATGTTAAGGGTAATAATTCCTTAAAGAAGAACAATAATAATCATTACTTGAATAAAAATTTTGGAAAAACAAAAGATTTCTCTACATCTTTTCAAATGGGCAAATCTAAATTTATAAAGAATTAGGCCAAAAGCAAAAAAAAAAAAAAAATGTTATTTTTGTGGAAAAGAGAGTCACTATATTAAAGATTGTATAAAAAGGATTGAGGAACTAAAAAATACAAATAAAGTTGAAGGTCAAGCTGCTATAGCTTATGAAGAAGCTGCAGCCTCAAATGAACAAATCTATGTGACCCATCAACTCCCAATAAAAACTGACTGGATACTTGATTCTGGGTGTACTTTCCATATGTCACCTCACAAAGAATGCTTTTCTAAACTTTATGAAACTAATGGGGGACAAGTAACTATGGGAAATGATTTTCCTTGCAAAAGTAAAGGAATTGGAAAGATTGTGTTAAAGCTGAAAAATGGAAATTTGCTAACTCTAAATTAAACCAGGTATATTCCTAACTTAAAGAGAAATTTAGTCTCTTTGGATATACTTGATGATGAAGGTTTTAACACAATCATAACCAAAGGTGTTCTGTCACTTCAAAAAAATTTTGCTGAGGTAATTCAGGTGGAAAAATCAAATGGAATATATGTTTTGGAAGCTACATATTAAAAGAATCAAAACATTGCTGCAACTATATCTATGTCTGACAAATCTGAAATATGGCATAAAAGGTTGGGATACATTAGTGATAAAAACCTGCTTGTCCTTAAGAAACAAGTTTGCCTAGGAAATGATAAGATTGAAAAAGTGTCCTTTTGTGAACATTGTTTATATGAAAAGCAAAAGAAGTTACTATTTGCTGCTGGTATTCATAAATCTGAATCTATTCTTGGTTATTTGCATGCTGATCTGTGAGGACCATCTCTTGTGAGTATATACTTTGATTTCAAATACTATTTCTTGATTTTTGATGATTTTTAAAGAAAAAATTGGGTCATTCTTTTGAAAAATAAATCTTATACTTTTCAAAGTTGTATTAATTGGAAAATATGTATTGAAAATCAAGTAAATAGGAATGTTAAAACCCTTAAGACTAATAATGGCCTTGAATTCTGTAATGAAGAATTTGATAACTTTTGTAAGGATAATGAAATCCTTAGACATAGGATAGTCACTTACACTTCTCAACAGAATGAGTTAGCAGAAAGGATGAACAGAACCCTTTTAGAGAGAGTCAAATACATGTTAATAAGTGTAGGACTTCCAAAACTGTTCTGGGAGGAAGTGTTAAAACTGCCTCATTTTTAATAAATAAATGCCCTACAAAATCACTAGACTACAACACACCTAATGGTCACCCTGTTGACTACTCCAAACTAAAGGCCTTTGGTTGTGCAACATATGTACACCAAAATAAAGGAAAATTAGAACCTAGGTC
The DNA here is from genome assembly GCF_002742605.1 of Olea europaea var. sylvestris. NCBI lineage: Eukaryota > Viridiplantae > Streptophyta > Magnoliopsida > Lamiales > Oleaceae > Olea > Olea europaea. The sequence continues at coordinate 17,471,838 of NC_036251.1, forward strand.
AATTAAAGGAATTTTTCTTGGACATGATGAAGGTGTTAAATGTTATAGAATTCGGTTAAAGGATCAGGGAAGGTATAGAGTAATAATCATCAAAGATGTTGTTAGGCAATTTATTGTCAAACGACCCCCTGAGCCATGATATAACCCCGGTTCTATTATCAATCGGCCTTGGCCATATCATTGATTAGTATATCGACACAATTATCGAGACAACCCAATCTACATTCTTATGGACCGTTAGAAGCAACCTATTGTTAATAGTGTTGCTCACGGCTCGTCCCATTTCCTTGGAGGGCTATGGTATTAATTTGAAGCCCATTATTTTTGAGTTGAGTCTTGTTTGGTCCACTAAATAACCCTAACCTAACTTACTTTGTTTGGTCACTTGCTTGGCTTATATTTTTGGCCTTCCTCTCGGCCTCCGTATGAAGAATGCCCAATCTCTCTTTGTGATTTTCTCCTCTCAGTTTCTCCTCTTCTATGTGACCTTTGTGGTTCTTTTCTAGTGGGCATATTATTGTTCTTCATCTTGTCCAACTTAGAAATTGGAAGTGGGAACTTGGTGGTGGTGGTTTGGAGTTGTCTCAACCCATTGGTGGTGTCGACTTTCTTGGTGAAACTGAGCCCGGTTTACCTTGGTGTTTGCTAGAATTTGGCCCTACAATTGGTATCAGAGCTGCCGGTCATCTCCTCCGACCAGAAATCCACCAAAACGGCGGCGGGTCTCGCGATTTCTCAAAGGGACCGAATCTGCAATTGTCAATTTCGACCAAACGCGATCTCTGTTGGACGAACGGATGCCGGACCCACAACCAGCAGGTGGAGGTGCCTCCGGTGGTAAGGCACATGGGGCGGCGACGGCCGGCGCGTGGCGGTCCGACGGCGACGCATGAAGGACTATTTGCATAGTTTTTTCGTGCCATTTCACTCATTTTGATTTCCTGAATGTACTAATGTGTTTGGTTTAGTGTTTCAGGTTGTGCAGAAAAGATTGGACTATTTTGCCCCTACCTTCAATCTGCATTTATTGCTGATCAGAGTTGCTATGTTTGTTGAATTTTTAGGGCGAATGGTGGTGGCCCTAAAGCAGCAAATTTGCATCTTTCTCGATTATATGGACTCAGACACGTCCACTTTGGTAAATTGGCTTAACTCGTTAATTTTCAGCATTAGAATGTCATCGTGTATGGTGACAATAGGTTGGGGGTTGTCATTGCTTGGCAACCATTGCTTGTGCTAGAATTAGGGTTATGTTCTCTTAATTGTTTTTTGATTGAGTATCTGTTCTTGGGATAAAATCAGTTTTGTAATTCTTAGCGATCTAATTACTGTGAGACTAGTTATCTGCTAGATGTATTTTTTGCTGCATTGTTATTTCTGCTGCTTACTTATTCCGTTAGAAATACTGTGACCTTACCCGTTCGAACATTCCCTTGATCTAAGACCGCGAGTCTTACAAAATCCTGGGAATCTAGAACGGTGTATACTGTCTGTGACCCTAGGACTACTTTGTGTGGTTTGATTGTGGTTTGTGCATTTTTTGACTATTTTGTAAAGATGACAACTCACAACTTTGATTTGGGAATTTTTAATGGAAAGGGTAACTTTGCTATTTGGCAACAAAAAAATGAAGGGCATTTTAGTGGGAATTTTTAATGGAAAGGGTAACTTTGCTATTTGGCAACAAAAAAATGAAGGGCATTTTAGTCCAACAAAAGGTTTCAAAGGCCATTGAAGGTAATTTTTCAACTGATTTTTCACAAGAACAAAGAGAAGAAGCTGATGGGCTTGCTTATACCTCAATCATTTTACACTTGTCTGACGCCATTTTAAGAAAGGTGGGAAAATTGAAAACCACTAAAGAATTTTGGAAAAAATTAGAAGACTTGTATTTGCTTAAGTCTACACAGAATAAACTTTACTTGCTTGAACATTTTTTCAGTTTCAAAATGGATCCTTCAAAGGATCTTGATGACAATTATTTGTGTTTAACAAATTGGTACAAGGTATAGTTAATTGTGATGAGATTGTGTCCGAAACTTATAAGACTATAATTTTGCTCAATGTAATTCCTGATTCCTACAAGGAAGTTAAGAACGTTATTAAGTATGGTAGAGACACGTTAACACCTGAAATTGTCATAGATTCCATTAGAAGTAAAGAAATGGAAATTAGGGCTGAAAAACATGATAAGAGGAATGGTGAGGTACATATGATGCAGGGTAGAACTCAATTTAGGCAAAATAGTCATGATGGATATCAAACTAGTGGTGAGTCAAGTGGTAATGGATGGAAAAAGAAGATCAAAGGTAGGTCTAGATCAAAATCTAGGACTAAGGCAAGAAAATGTTATGGTTGTGGAAACACAGGGCATTTTATAAAAGATTGTCATAAGGAGAAGGGTAAGCTAAAGGTTAAGGAGAGAGATGAGGTCAATGTGTTAGCATCTACTTCCGATATAAATGGTGGTGAGGTCTATATGATTACAAGTCTCATTAAATACACTGCTGAATTAAATCTAACTGCTAATTTTCGCATGCATGAGTGGATACTTGACTTTGGTGCATCTTTTCATGTGACGTCTGAAAAGAATTGATTTTATAAGTTGCATGAATCTAATGTTGGGCATGTTGTGCTGTGCGATAACTTTGCCTATACTATTGCTGGAATTGGTGACATAAACGTAAAATTCGACACAGGTTTTGTGTATACGTTAAAGGACGTTAGATATATTCCTGAGTTGTCTAGGAATCTGATTTCAGTAGGGAGACTTGAAAAGGATGACTTTACTGGTAAAAATGGAAATGGTATGCTAAAAATGATCAAGGGTGCTTTAGTTTCCATTAAGGGAATTAAGAAAAATGATATATATACTACTACTGGGGAAGTGATTAGAGGTGTGAACCCCTCTATCTCCTCTGCCAAGATTGATCTCACACGCACATGGCATAATAGACTTGTTCACGTAGGGGTCAAGGAACTTAAGCTACTTAATGAAAAATGTGCTTTAGATAATGACTGTGTGTCGGATTTGCCATTTTGTGATCATTGTGTGTTTGGTAAGCACCATAAAACTTCTTTCTCCACGAGTGTTAATAGAGCTAAAGGTATGCTCAAATATGTGTACTCTGATCTGTGGGGTCCTGCTAGTAATCCCACATCCGGTGAGAATAGGTATTTCCTGTCTATTATCAATGACTACACTAGGAAAGTGTTAGTCTATCTTTTGAATGATAAATCTGAGACCTTTAATAGTTTTAACAATTGGAAGAGACAAGTGGAAAGCCAAACTGGCAAGAAAATCAAATTTTTAAGGACAGATAACGACTTAGAATTTTGCAATAAGGAATTTGATAGTATGTGTAAAGAAAGCGACATAACTAGACATAAGACCATTCCTTACACTCCTCAGCAAAATGGGGTAGCAGAAAGGATGAATAGGACCATACTTGATAAAGTACGTTGCATGATAATTAGTTCTGATGTTCCCAAGTCATTTTGGGGTGAGGCTGTTATGGCCGCTTGTTATTTGATTAATCTGACTCCTTCTGCTTCATTGAATGGTAACATTCCGCATGAGAGATGATCGGGTAAACTAAGTGATTACTCGATGCTTAGAACTTTTGGCTATACAGCTTTTTCTCATCAAAGTGAGGGTAAGCTAGAGCCTAGAGTTAGGAAGTGTGTTTTTCTAGGATACCCCGAGGGTGTTAAGGGTTATAGGTTATGGGATAGAAGCCAAAAAGGGGTTAAGATCATCATAAGTAGAGATGTCACGTTTAAAGAAAATGAGATGCTGTTTATTTAAGGGAAAATTGAACCTGAGAGTGAAGCTAAACCAGGTGAAGAGAGAGACCAGTTTAAGGTAGAGTTAGAAAAACTCAGTCCACCTGCCCCTACTACTTCAAATGAGGTAGAGACTCAATCTTAGGAACCCGAGGTAGAGAATGTAACGAAATAGTGACAGAAGAGCACTATGAGGAAGAAAATCCTTTAGCTAATTATAACTTAGTTAGGGATAGAGAGAGGAGACAAATGAGGGAACTTGAAGGTTCGGTTTTGAATCTGAATTAGCTTTCGCCCAGGCTAGTTATGAAGAACTAGCTGATAAAGAGCCAAAGACCTTTGAAGAGGCAATAGACAGTGATCAATCTAATGAATGACTTAAGGCAATGAAAGAAGAGATGAGTTCTTTAGAAAATAATCATATTTGAGAGCTAGTATCTAGGCCTAAGAACAAATCAAACGTTGATTGCAAATAGGTCTTTAAGGTTAAGGAAGGTACTAGTAGCTCGGAACCCCTAAAGTTTAAAGTTAGGTTAGTAGCTAAAGGCTATACATAGAAGGAGGGTGTTGATTATAATGAAATTTTCTCACCAGTTGTTAAGTATACCACTATTAGGGTCATGCTCGCATTGGTTGCACACTTTGACTAGGAACTTGAACAACTTGACTAAAAACTGCTTTTTTACATGGTGAGCTTGATGAACAAATTTTCATGAATCAACCAAAAGGTTTTAAGGATAAGTCAAAACCTGATTATGTGTGTTTTTTGAGAAGATCCTTGTATGGGTTAAAACAATCTCCTAGACAGTGGTATAGGAGGTTTGATTCCTTTGTACTCACTATAGGGTTCTAAAGAAGTAAATTTGATCACTGCTTATATTTTCAACACAATGAGACTAATGATAATTATCTATTTTTGTTGCTCTATGTGGATGACATGCTTTTGATTGGATCATCCTCTAAGTGGATAAATAACATAAAAGCAAAACTAAGTGGTGAATTTGACATGAAAGACCTAGGTAAGGCTAAGAGAATCTTAGGTATTGAAATCGAAAGAGATTAGGTCAAATTCTATTTTATTTTTGCATCAGTCTCCATACATATACAAAGTATTAAAGAAATTTAATATGTGTAATTGAAAACCTGTCACATTGTCTCTTGTTAATCATTTTGTTTTATCGAAGGAACAATCCCCTTGCAATAAGCGTGAAGTAGAATATATGAGTAGAGTGCTTTACTCTAATGTGATTGGTTCTATAATGTATTTGATGATTTGCACTAGACCGGATTTAGGTTTTCTGTTAGTACTCTCAGTAGATATATGGCTAATCTGGGCCCTGAACATTGGGAAGCGCTAAAGTGGCTACTAAAGTACTTGAAGGGTACAAGTAATGTAGGTTTAAAGTTTAGTGCAAATAAAGAAGGTATAAAACTAAAGGATTTTGTAGATGCTGACTACGCGGGAGATAGGAATGGTAGGAAATCTACTTCGTCTTACGTGTTTAACTTATCTAATTCATGTGTTAGTTGGAAATCACAGTTACAACATATTGTTACACTATCCACTACAGAATCAGAATATATTGCTACCACTGAAGCTATTAAAGAAGCTCTATGGCTTAGAGGTCTTCTTCATGAACTATGTGTCTTGAATGATTATGTGGTAGTGTATTCTGATGGTCAGTCATCTATACATTTATGCAAGAACCCAGTTTTTCATGAGCGCACTAAACACATTGATGTTAGACTCCACTTCATTAGAGATATAGTAACTCAAGAGGTGGTAAGACTTAAAAAGGTCCACACCCACTACAACCCCTCTAATATGGAGATGAAGGTACTGTCACTGACAAAGTTTAGAAGTTGCAAAGAACTTCTAAACATTGGTACAGGTAAATGATTTCCAATTTTATCGGTTGTCTATTAGAGGTGTTACAAATGGGAGACATTTTTCTTTTGCAGGTCCTTTGACACCAAGGTGGAGGTTGTTAGACAATTTGTTGTCAAACGACCCCCCGAACTATGATATAACCCCGGTTCTATTATCAATTGGCCTTGACCATATGATTGATTAGTATATCGACACAATTATCGATACAACCCAATTCACATTCCTATGGACCGTTAGAAGTAACCTATTGTTAATAATGTTGCTCACGGCTCGTCCCATTTCCTTGGAGGGCTATGGTATTAATTTGAAGCCCATTATTTTTGAGTCGAGCCTTGTTTGGTCCACTAAATAACCCTAACCTAACTTACCTTGTTTGGTCACTTGCTTGGCTTATATTCTTGGCCTTCCTCTCGGCCTCCATATGAAGAATGCCCAATCTCTCTCTGGGATTTTCTCCTCTCGGTTTCTCCTCTTCTATGTGACCTTTGTGGTTCTTTTCTAGTGGGCATATTATTGTTCTTCATCTTATCTAACTAATAGCAACCGGAAGTGGGAACTTGGTGGTGGTGTTTGGAGTTGTCTCAACCCGTTGGTGGTGTCGACTTTCTTGGTGAAACTGAGCCCGGTTTACCTTGGTGTTTGCTGGAATTTGGCCCTACAGATGTTATCTTCACTGAAATGGATTTCCCTTGTATTAAAGAAAAAAGGAACACTATTACTTAAACTGATCAAGATAGATATTTTTTGCAATCTGATATAATTCATATAAGTTCAAACTTTGAATATGAAGACTAGTTTGAGGTGGAGCATGCTCAGGAATAGGTTACTGAACCTGCTTCTAAACCTGACCAGCAATTAAACCCGAGATAGAGAAAGAAGGAAAATCATACCGTCTTTAAGGTGCAGAGAACCTGATTTTAATACTGCACTTACTGTGCAACATCTTTTAGATAATGAGCCTAAGACTTATGAAGAGGCCATTAAGGGAAAATAATTAGAACATTGGCTTTCAGCCATGGAAGATGAAATGCTCTCATTGGCTAAAAATAAAACCTGGATTTTAGTAAATAAACCTAAATAGGAGAAGAACATTGACTGCAAATAGGTTTATAAAATAAAAGAAGGTGATCAGAAAGAGGAAAATGTTAGATTCAAGGCCAGATTAGTTGCTAAAAGTTTTAACCAAAGAGAGGGTATTGACTACAATGAATTTTTTTCTCCGGTAGTCAAATATACTTCCATAAGAATTCTATTTGTTCTTGTTTCACATTTTGATTTTGAATTGGAACAACTAGATGTGGAAACTGCTTTTCTTTATGGAAATTTGAATGAAAAGATTTATATGACTCAACCAAATGGTTTTGAACAAAAAGGAAAAGAAAACTGCATGTGTCTCTTACAGAAATCTCTCTGGCTTGAAATAAGCCCCCAGGCAATGATACATCAGGTTTGATACTTTTATTAAAGGACTTGATTTTAATAGAAGTGAGTATGATCCTTGTTTTTACTATAAAGGAAATGGGGGCCCTAATTCATGTAATCTTTTGTTATATGTTGATGTTGTTGGCTGGGTGCGATGTAACTAAGATTAAAAATATTAAACAAAAGTTAAAACAGAAATTTGAAATGACAGATCTAGTTCCCGCAAAAAAAATTTTAGGAATGGGGATTAGGAGAAATAGAACTGATCATAGTTTGTTTCTCACTCAACAATCATATATTTCAAAGATATTATGCAGATTTTCTATGATTGAAGCTAAGGAAGTCACTTACCTTTAGGTAGTCATTTTAAATTTTTTGTAGAATGGTGCCCTAAAACTGAAATGGAAAGAAATAGGATGGAAAAGGTTCTTTATGCAAATGTTGTTGGCTCAGTTATATATGTCATGATCTGTACCAAACCCGATCTTGCATTTGCCATTAGTGTTTTAAGTAGACACATGAGTAATCTAGGTGAATGTCATTGGGAAGCCATGAAATGGTTATTAAGGTATTTAAAATGGACATCACATTTAAGGCTAATGTTCAATAAAAGAAAAATAGGAATAAAACTTAAAGGCTTTGTTGATTCTGATTTTGCTGGTAATTGTGATAATAGGAAGTCAACATTTGCATGTCTTTACTTTAAATGATACCTATATAAGTTGGAAATCTCAGCTGCAAAAACTGGTAGCTCTGTCATCAGCAGAAGATGAGTATATTGCAGCTACAAATGCTGTAAAGGAAGGGATTTGGTTAAAAAATCTGTTAAATGAAATTGGATTTTTTTAAAATGATGCTATTGTATTTTTAGATAGCCAATCAGCTATACACCTTAGTACAAACCCAATTTTTCATGATAGAACTAAACACATAGATGTGAAATTTCATTTCATAAGGGATATCATAGAAAAGGAAATCATAAAAATTGAGAAGGTTTCTACTACGTGTAACCCAACTGATATGGGAACTAAAATACTTCATTTACACAAATTTAGGAATTGTTTAAATCTCCTAAATGTTGTTACTGATTAAAGTTCTTTTGCAGATACATAGAGCAAATGAAACCAAAAGGAAGTATTAACCTCTAATCCACAAAAGAAATCCAAAATGTCAATCAAGGTGGAGATTGTTAAAAATGGTGCTTGCTATTTTTGGAGGCCCAATGATGCAGCCCAAGTTTTGCATTAATTAAAGAATGTGACCTGGTTGTTTAAATTGGATAAAGGCGTGTTTTCTTTTGTTAAACGCGTTTTCTCAAATTGGATGGTTTATATCATAACATGTGGAGCCTTTACAACCGCTGGATGCATGCTGATATACATACTCCCTGTTATTCTTTGTTGGGCAGAGCAATCAAATTTTTGAGAGATTTCCAGGGTTTTCTCTCATCTTCGTCTTTGTCTTTTTTTTAACGAAAACCTCTGGTTTTTCTGAAAACTTTCGTAATTTAGATATTCTTGGTAAGATCTAGAGTGCCTATACATTGAGGCTTTGATTTTTGCTCTTGTTGAGTAGTTTGGTTAGGGTTACTTGGTGTAATCGTTTCTGAAGTTAGGGTTTTTTAAGATAAAGAAAAGTTTGAGGACAGATGTGTGTGATTCTTGGTTCTGTAACCTTGTATTGAAACTTTTACTGGTTATTTCTAGTGGATTGGAGCGATAACCACTACAGTGGATGCTCAACGTGTTGAATAACCCATTTTGAGTAAACATTCGGGCCTACGGATGAAAAATTCTTGGTGTTTCTTGTTGATTTTTCTGGTCACTCTTTGTTGTGAATTTTTGGGACTAAAAATATACCAACAAGCAACAAGGTTTTAGAGCATTTCTAAGAAACTCTTTAAAGTTTAAACATAAGATACTCCTAGTTTAAAGAGTCAATCCTTAAAATTATGTTCCAAGAGATTCTTTAATTAACATTTTAATTTAGAAACTAAGTTTGGGTCTCCAAATTTCAAGAGCTAAATTTACTCTCTATAATTAAATGCATTCAAAATATTACATTTTTCAATAGATAAAGTATAATAATTTGAAAGGAAGCTAGTAAAAATAAAAGCTAAGGAGAAATAATAAATATTTTTTTAGAATAGTAAAATTAATTATTAAATATAAAGAGCTTGTTGGTGCAGTTAAAATTTTTTACTGTCTAAATTTATAGATAGTCTCTAAATTATAGAAAATATTCTTTAAAAATATAGATTCTCTTGGAGATATTCTTATAAGGCAACATACCACTAGTTTTGCTTTAATGATTTTGCGTTGATTATGGAATATTATGATTGTAAGAGTTTTCTTGAGTTTATAAAAAGTGTCGGTATATATTAGTATATACTCCTAATTTATCTTCTTAAATCAGAATTCGTTGATTATTTGATTTGTCTAATTAGCCTTAATTAATTAATTTGTAACTAGTATCAATTAACATTGTTACATTTTGTAGTTGTCTCCTTCTCCTATAAATGAACTACATTTTGTACATTTTTTACACACCTCATAATATATGAATATTCTTTACTTTTTTCTTCTTTCTCCATACTTTTCTTATTTCAACATGGTATTAGAGTCATCCGTTCTTCGAGTTCTGATGTTTTAATATTAGAAATTAATTCAACAACGCTATCCTTTTAAGTAGTTTCCAGTTCTTACATCTCATTGTTCTTTCATCAATTTCAAGGCTTTCGTTAATCGATTTTGGATATTTTTGTACTCTAATTGATTTGCAGGCTTCCTGTGATATATTTGGCGGAATGAACATATGTGACCTCCATTTGTTCTGATTTTAGTTAGCTTCATTCATTTATGGCTTTCACTAGTGATGTTAACATTATTCTACCATCGAAATATTATTTTGGATGGCACCAACTACAATACTTTGGGCCCAGTAGACTTCAATCTTTCTGATTGATCGTAGCTTGTTGCATTTTATTATTAGAGACAAAACAAAGTCAACAAGAGAAATAATTTGGCAAATCGATACAATTGCTCTAGTGATGCTACTCTTCAATTTCAGTTGGAGTCAAAATTGTATGATCTGCATCAAGAGCCTAGTCAATCCATTGCTGAGTTTCACTCTCGGGTTAGTAGTCTCTTGGATCAGCTTTCTTTCTGTTGGACAACTTGTTAAATATGATCTTGATTTAATCTTTCTAAAAAAGGATGTGATGTATAGGATTGGAAGACGAGTAAGCTAGTTGGGACAGGGCGTAAAGTTGGTCGTCATCTTGAGCTTTCCGTTTTGCAAGTTCCTGATTCGTGTTCTATCCAACATTTTACAATAGCTATCTTTTCCAATCTTTAGCAATCTTGTCTCAGTAATGCATATTTATTTCGTGATCAGTCTTTAGCATGTAATGATTATTTAGGAAGAGTTAAATTTAACTCTCTTGATTGTGTATCTTGTCAATTGGGAAAACATAAAGCTTTATCTTTGAATAATAGCAACTCTATTTTTTGTGCCATTTGATCTTGTTCATTTTGATATAGGAGAATCTGTCCCTAATCCTAATCGTTATTTGTTATCTTTATCGATGATTATTCACACAACACAGGGTTGTATCTTTTACATGATCGATCTAGGTTGCTGACTATATTTTGCAGTTTTAGAACCTATAATAAAAACTTGTTTGATCACACCATCAAAATCTATAATTTTGTAATAAAATTGGATGAATGAAATTTAAGTGGTGATATTATGAGGGTGAAATAGCCTCTAACATGAAGAAGAAGTTTGATAAGTATTAAGGTAAAATGAAAAATGTGAATTAGTCATTGCTTATTGCTATTGTCCTTCGTACAAATTGAATTACATTGTATATTATTTTGTTGATCTCTACAAGGATAAGGAAGTTGCTAATAACATTACTAAAGCTTTGCACACAACAACAAAATGGCCCTTTACAATACATAAAATGGCAACATTTGTTATTTGAATGTTGCTAAATATGTTTATCACAACATTCTAACAAGTTAAAGTTGCCATTGGTATATATAATTGAGATTTGACAATATGTTTTAAACGTATGCTGCTAATGTCACCGTTTTGCAACGTTTATTGAGTGTTGTTGAAAGTTCTATTTTTCGCAACCTGCATATGTCGTTGTTAAAAGTTTATTCTATAGCAACGTTCACTGATCGTTGTCGAGACTTAAATATATAGTTTTTCACAACGTTAGTTTATTGTTGCAAACTATTACTCTTTTTAATAAACATTACAAAATGTTAAAATTTTGACGTCTATTAAATGTTGCAAAAAGAGAAATATTTGAAAACATTTAGTGCTTATTTGGTAGGGATTTTGATATTTAATTTTTTGACCGTTAGAGATAAAGTGAGTTTTACGTGTGAAAAAAGAATTAAAAAATGACGATTGGAATAGTGAAATAAGGGTCAAAAAAATGATTTTAATTGGCTAAAAATCTGTACCAAACTAGTTCTTAGTAAAATTTGTTAATATAAAATACGATGACTTTTTGCAACATTCATTAATTGCTTTTTATATTGTGCAATAGGCTAACTCTTGCAACACTTATTAAATGTTTTTAATATGATAATAGAGCTTTTAGAGCCAACCCATAAATGAGATGACTAAAACCCTGTACATATATTTTCTATATAACTTTTGTATTTCACTCTCCTCCACACAAACCCTCGACTTCTTCCATTAACTCTTCCACCGTCACAACCACCACCTCTAGCAGTTCCCAACTCTTCAATGGCTTCCGACCGATTTTGGTAGTGATTAAACATTTAATTTTGAGCTATTTCTTGTTCCAATATGCTATATCTTATTCAAATTTGCTATTGTTGTCTTCTTGATTTTATTATATATATATTTTTTCATTAATATGGATGCTATTCCATGTTTAATTGTTACTTGGTGAAGGATATAATTTTTTCTGTGTTTGCACAACCACGGAATTCCTTGCTTTTCTGAATTCAAATTAAAATGAAAATTCTTTGTTTTTTTAATATTGTTGAAATTGTGTTGAATATATTTCGTGTCACTTGAAACATGTATTTCGTTGTTAGTAGATGTTTAATTATGATCTAGGTTTTCCTTTAATGTGTAATTGTTGCTTTTGATAATTGAGTATTTTTATTTGATGGCTTTTGAAATTCTTTTGTTTAGTTTGGTTTTCAGTTATGGATAATTGCAAAATTTATAAAATGCAATTTGGTCTTTGCATTATATTTAGCTTTTTTAATTTTCTGATTAAGGGAAACAATGCATAGGCTTAGATATTTCATTGGTAATTATTGATGGATTTCAAATACATGGATCTGTGAGAGTCACATTAAATGTTTAATTTAGAACTACATTATTTCCCAAAATGCTATTGTTGTCTTTCTATTTTATTAGCACATATTTTTTTTTACGACTAGGGTGTTACTCCTTTGTGTTTAATTAATATATGACAAGGGATATAAATTTTGTTGTGTTGGTAGAACAATGGTTCATTGTGTTTTAATTACTGAGCTGCCTTCATAAAAAACCTTATATTGCCTTAACTTGAGTCTTTAGTTGAATGTGAAGAGTAGACCTTCTTGGCAACAACACTAACCACCTCGAGATTCTTTACCGACGAAATCTTAAAGCTTAGTTGTACAATTGAAATCTTCCTCGGTTTATACCGCAGGCCCATATTATTTGCTACGAATAACAGATCTGGGTTTTGCGATTAGAATGGAATTTTTTTCGTAGTTGATAATTGAAGCAGAAGTTATTGATGGGTTGGAATGCAGTTCACAAACCTTGGTTGTCTTGTACTTTTTCAGCCTATTCTATTTTGTGGATTTTCTTGATTTCTCTTTAGCACTTTACCTTGCGCATAACTTGAGCTACGATTTTGACACTTCACAGACAAATAGCTTAGCTCAGAACAAATCTTTACAAGTATTTAGTTTTATTCTACAGAGCTTTGCAGTGTTCCAATTCTTTCTTCAATTGGCAATCTAACTCAAGCTTTCATGGCTGGATCTGAATTATAACAAGCTCAATGGTACTATTCCAATTGCGAGCAACATTACACTAGGTTCGAACATGCTACTTAATGCTAGGCACTTCTATGAATACTCTCAAAGTTATTAAAACATTTAGAATTATGTTTCTCCTTCATTATTGCTTTGACCATTCACAAGAAGTGATTTTCATTGTTCACGGCCATTTGTGAAATAATCAACTTCCGGGTTCTATCCCCGATCAACTGTTCAGTTCAAACATGAAACTGATACACAACTGAGTCAGCAGGCTACTTATGCTGTAAGAAATCCGTTACCTTTAAATCACCGAATCTTCATGTTGGATCATCAAGAAATTCAAGAATTATAGCGAAAGTGTATCTAAATCAGACATGGTTAATGCAATTCTTTAATCCTGCGGTTTAGTCTTCCAAATCAACACGTAGCCTTTTTTTTCTTTCTGTGATAGGATGCAGAAGAGAATGAGCAGTCTGTATGTGTGATCTCGGGACCATAACCGTATTTATATAGTGATGCTCTTTGACCTAATTTGGCCCACATAGAATTAGAAATCTGGGTTCGGTCTCTACACATATAAAGCTCACACTTTAATTGGATGCATAACGGCCCAAAATCAAAACCTTATTGGATCACTTTTAATTGGGCTTAACCGAATTCGATGGCCTTTAATTTAACACACAGTTATTCACACATATAAGCCGATTGATTAATTAAAAATCCTTACAATCTCCCACTTGGGCTATATGTGTCATTTTATAATTGTGCATTAAACATAACCTTATGAGTACTCAGAATTTTGCTAGAATTACTAAATGCATCCTCAAACAATCCCGTCCATCAATCATATCAACATAGGATCAAAGCGGCTTTCGCTACTTTCATGTAGCTAAAGCCATCAATGGTCACGTATATCAATATAATCGAATGACATGGATCACGCATGGTTGTGTAGCATGAAAATTACATGTGATGTGATCTGTAACATACCTATTTCCAACTGGTCCACTTTAATACCTTAGTGAGATCATTTTAAACAAGTTCAGAGATAATAAACCAGATAAACCTTATAACTGAAAATAACTTTAATCTTAAACCGTATCCAAAATGACAGTATATGTGTCTAGCACAAAAATGCAAACTCCTACTGAAACTATATATCCTCAAGAGACATTAAACCCATATGAGCAGTGTGCTCATGAAAGACCTTGGATATTAATTCCTTAGTGAGAGGATCTATAATCAGGGAGTTTGTCCCAATATGCTTTATTGACACATGTCCACTCTGAACTCTTTATTTAACAACTAGGAACTTAATCTCTATAAATTTCATCTCGTCAAGCTCTTGCTGTTATTGGAATATAACATTACTGATTTGTTGTCACAAAATAACTTGAGGGATCTTTCTATATTGTCCATAATGTACAGCCTAGTGACAAAATTTCGCAGTCATATTCCATGGTTTAGTACCTCAAAGTAGTGGATCTCCTACTACCTTGGCATCCCGCGAAATCAGAATCAGAATAACCAACGATCTCCAATTAATCCGATCTCTTGTATGTGAGAATGTAGTCCTTTGTTCTCTGTAAATATCGCATGACCCGTTTAGCTACTTTCTAATTATCCATTCCTGGGCTATTTAAATATCTCCCTAGCATCCCAATAATATACGCTATATTCTGACGCGTAAAAACCTGAGCATACATCAAACTCCCTACAGCTGAGGAGTAAGGAATCTTCTACATTTTTTAATTTTCAGGTCATTTTTAGGGCACTGACTTAAGCTGAATTTGTCTCCTTTAACCACAAAGGTGTCACCTAGTTTACAATCTTGCATGTCATATCTTTTAAGTACCTTTTCGATATAGCTCTTTTGTGATAATCCAAAAATACCCCAAAAACGATCTCGGTGTATCTGAATTCCCAATAAAAAAGAGACGTCACCAAGATCATTCATCTCAAAATTCTTTGCTAGAAATCTCTTGGTTTCATGCAATAAGTCTATATCGTTACTGGCAAACAATATACCATCAACATATAAAATCAAGAAAATATACTTGCTCTCACTGAACTTGTGGCATATACAATCATCGACCAAATTCATCTCAAAACCAAATGAGATGATCACTTGATGAAACTTCTAGTATCATTGACGAGACACCTGTTTGAGTCCATAGATGAATTTTTTTAGTTTACAAACCATTTGTTTTGCATCATCCGATATGAAGTTTTCTGGTTGTACCATATCAATTATTTCATCAATGTCACCATTGAGAAACGCTGTCTTAACATCCATTTGATGTAACTCTAGGTTGAAATGCACTACCAATACCATTATAGTTCTGAAAGAGTCTTTCGAAAAAATCGAAGAGAAAGTCTCTATAATCAATGCTTTCTTTCTGTGTAAAGCCCTTTGCGACTAGACAAAACGTATACCTTTCCACATCACCCTTCAAATCCCTCTTGGTCTTAAATATCCATTTGCAACCAATGGATTTTGTACCTTCAGGCAATGGAACAAGGTCCCACACATCATTGTCCTTCATGGACTTCATCTCTTCCTTATGGCATCTAGCCACTTTTGAGAGTTAGAACTTTTCATAGCTAGATGGAAGTTGATCGGATCATCTTCCACCATTCCAATATCAACTTCATGTTCTTGGAGAAATACGATGTAATCATTTAAAATCTCACTTCTCCTTTCTCTAGTGGATCTTCTTAATGGCATTAGTTCTTGAGGCTATAGAGTTTGTTTTCTGGAATAATTTGTTGACCTTGAGAGGGAGATATCATTGTCTTGATCCGAAGTTGCTTCTTGAACAATATCGGGGATAGAGACTTGATCATTATCAATGGCAATTGGAGGAATTTCAATAAATTCATTCTCAAAGACAAAGCCTATAATCATTTCTCCCCCTGCAAACTCAACATCCTCAAAGAATCAAGCATTTTCTATCTCAAAAATTCTCTAAGTTCTGGGATCATAAAACTTGTAACCCCTGAATCTTTCAGAATATCTAATAAAGTAGCAACTGATGGTCCTTATGTCCAGTTTTTTTCATTTGACTTATAGGGCCTTGCCTCAGCTGGACACCCCCAAATATTTATATACTTCAAACTAGGTTTCTTGCCCGTCCAAAGCTCATATGGGGTTTTATCAGTGGCCTTAGTTGGAACTCTGTTGAGTATATATGCTGCGGTCTTTAATGCTTCACCCCAGAGAGATTCTAATAAGGTAGAATGACTAATCATACTCCTCACCATGTCCTTAAGCATTCTGTTTCGTCTTTCAGCAACACCATTCATAGTAGACGAACCCGGCATAGTGTACTGTGGGACGATACGACATTCCTCTAGGAATTTAACAAATGGACCTGGACATTGTTCACCTGAACCGTCATATCTACCATAGTATTCACCCCATGGTTAGATCTGACACTTTTAATCCTTTTGCCGAGTTGGTTCTCAACTTCGACTTTATAGTTTTTTAACACATCCAATGACTGTGATTTTTCATGAATGAGATATATGTAGCCATATCTTGAAAAGTTGCCTATAAACATTATAAAATATTTGTTGACCATTCCAAGAACCCGTAGGGAATGGTCCACAAATATCTGTATGTATAAGTTCTAAGACGTCCGAAGTCCTGTTGGCTTGAAATCTCCTTTTATTGGTTTGTTTTGCCTTTATACAGTTGACACACAAATCATAATCTATGAAGTCAAGTTGGAATATGACTTAATTCTATACAAATTATGTTTTGCAGGACAATATTGATGAATATGGTGAAATTTAGGAAAAAACAAGCGAAAAAAGGACCAAAATAAAAGAAAACCAAAGTTCAAAAATCAAAGTGCAAATAGTCAAAAGATGACTTGGAAAGTAGAAATGAGGATGTGAAAGAGTTAAGGACCAATTTGGTGAAGACATGGAGTATTGAAAGAAGAAAAAAGAGAGAAGAGGTCAAGAAACGAGAAATCACAGTTCGGGGACTAAATTGCAACTTTTAGGATTTTTGGGAATACCATGCCGTCACATAGTAGAAATACTATGCAGTTTCAGAAACATGAGGGCCTAATTTTCAGTAAACTATGCTGTAGTATCGATTTGTACTATGCTATAGTACAAATCCGGTGAGAAAAATCTAGTTTCCTTATTTGATTAAAATTCTTATGGAAACCAATCTTAGGACATCTTCTAAAGCTCTAGGCCATCCCTAAGGGTTGATTATGCATTTCAACACATTTATAAGGGTTTTAGAACATAGAAGGAAGCAAGGAAGGTGAAGATTAATTGGAAGAACCAAAATTCAATTGAAGATATAAATTGGTGATGTCGTTTCTTCAATACTCTTTGTGTTTTCTTCTTCCCAACATGTTTAGCTAGATTTATTAGTGATAGAAGAAAGATGAATCGTGTAATATGAATTTTTAATCTTTAGTTTACATATTTGATATTAAAACATGTTTTGGATATTGAACGGTATATATGAATTTTTTTTCTCTACGATTATTGTGCACTGTAATTGTGTGAATATGGTGGCCTATTTTATGCATTCAAAAGAAGAAAAATAGGCTCGACATGATATAAATCATTATAAGGTCTAATAGGGGATAGAGATATACCGATATGTCTTATGTGAATCTTTAATTGTTTATAAAAATTCATGCATTCTTATATGTTCACATTTGTCACAAAGGTATAGTCGGGTGATGTATGAGAATATGTTTAACATTACTCGAGAGAGATTGTTGAATATAATAGGAACATTGATTCTTCAATATACAATCATATTATCAAAGTGTAAAACTAAGGTTAAAAAGGATTATTACATGGGAATGCGTGATCCCAGTACATGCGTCATTCATCAAAATCAATTTGCATTAAACATAATTTATATTTAGTTTGGTTAATTCACTCATAATTACATCCATAGCTTAATTTGGTTATAAGTTCATCATAATAAATAAAACTTATTACTCTTGTTTCGGTTAAGGTTGTGGTAATAAAAATCGAACTAAATCAATCTTTGTGAGACGACACTTAGAACTCAAAATCCACTTTATTACTTCCTAACAAACCGTACACTTGCAATGGTTTAAATTGAAATATATTTTTCATAAACAAGTTTTTGGCATCATTGCCAAAGATTCAATTTTACTTAGGCACTAATCCAAACATATTTATTTATTTATTTTAGTTTATTTAATTTATTTATTTAGTTTTTTCTATTTTAGTTTATCTAAGTGCCACCATTGTTTTTCTCTCATGTCTTGTATACTAAGATCCCTTGATTGTAAATTAATTCCAGCTGATCCAAAAATCGAACGCAACTTTCAAAGTAGACAGAGAAAGGCAAGAGCAGCACAAAATAAAAATCAAAAAGACCAAAAATAGCAAGTACCAATGGTGAATGAGCAAAACAATCCAATAATTCAAGTGAGCGAAGAGAAAACATATGAGAGAAATGTGCTTGTTGGGGATTTCACGACCCCACAAATCATTCAAAGTCAATGTAGCATTGTTTACCTTCCATTTATGGCCTAACTTCCAGCTTAAGACCAACGACATACAATTATTTTAGAATGGACATCAATTTTATGGCAGAGCTGAAGAAAATCCACATTTACATGTCATTCTTGGAGATGTTTCAACACTTCCGTTATTAGGGTATTTTAGATAGTGCTATTAGATCGAGGTTGTTTCCACACACTTTGCGTGACAAAGTACTTGAGTGATTGGATTCTCAACCCATTGCCAGTATCAGCACGTGGGCATATCTATCTTCAATCAAGGTAAATCCTAATCCTTTGATGAAGCTTAGAATAGGTTCAAGAACATGCTTCAGAAGTGTCTTTATTACGTTATCAGCAAGTGACTCCAAGTCTTATATTTCTGTGTGGGACTTCTTCCATCTTTCAAAAGCATAGTGGATTCTACGTCTAACGGTTCATTATCAACATAAACTATTGATGAAGCACTAAAAATATTTGAGACAGTGGTTACTACTTTAGCCATGTGGGCCGTTCAAAAAAAAAAATACCAGGTATACACGAGGTGGATACTTACTCAGCTTTGTCTGAAAAAATAGACTCTCTATTCCATAAGGTGAAAAGCAAATCACAGTCATCTAATGCAGCACAAGTCAAGAAGCCTAGTTGTGAAGAGTATAGATCAGATCATAATACAGAAGATTGCCCAATTTTAGTACAAGGAATGGAAAAGTTGATTTTGCACAATGGAGACAACGTCAACAAAATAACATACATTCAGATACTTACATTCCTGTTTGGAGGTAGCACCCAATTTTCTCTTGGAATAATCAAAAACAGAATAGGCCATAGGGTTAGTTTCAGCAACAAAAGAAGAAGTCTTTGTTGGAAGAGATGTTTAAAAAATTTATGGAGAGAACAAATCAATACATGGAAGCTAATAATCAGTTTATGAGGAAAATTGAAGCAACTTTTTAAGATCAGAATGCTATTATGAAAAACTTGGAAACTCATATGAAACAATGGCACTTTTTATGATTGACGGAGCACCAAGTAGTTTTTCCAGCTACGCCGAAATCAACCCCAAGGAACACGCCAAAGGGATTACAACAAAAAGTGGGGGTGAAACTACTAGAAATATATGTCAAGAGGTCAAGTGCAAATAAGGAAACAGTACTTTCTTCAGATGAAGAACATTTGAACAAATTGAACAGACAATGAAATTAGCTGCTAAGGAAAGTTCAAACGCACAATGGGTCAAGGCAACCGCTCCTATCAATCCGTATAAGCCTTTTATTCCATTTTTTTAGAGGTTGAAGAGCACAAGTTGGATCAATAGTGCACAAAATTTCTTGAGGTCTTCAAGAAACTCCAAATCAGCATTCCTTTTGCCGAAGCACTCAATCAAATCCCTAGCTACGCTAAATTCTTAAAGGACATCCTATCCAATAAATGTAAGCTAGAGGAACATGAAACAGTTATGTTGATTGGGGAGTGTAGCTCCAAAATCAAGAAAAAGTCGCTTCCAAAATTAAAAGACATGAGGAGATTTATTTTAACTTGCACTATTGGAGATTGTTATTTTGATAAAGCCTTATGCTATTTAGGTGTAAACATTAATTTGATGCCATTTTCTCATTTAAGGAAACTCGGAGTCGAAGAGGCTAAATCAAACATAGTAACTCTGCATCTAGTTGATCGATCCCTTATTCATCCAAGAGGGATCATTGAAGACGTATTGATTAAAGGGGAAAAATTCATTTTCCTAGCTGATTTTCTTATCCTTAACTTGAAGGAATACAATGATATTCCACTCATACCAGGCTGAATATTCTTAGCTACAGGAAGGGCTCTTATAGATGTTCAGAAGGGTCAACTAATTTTGAGGCATGGTGATGAACAGATCTCATTCAATGTCTTCAAAGCCATAAAATTTCGTACTAAGTCAGACAGTTGCTTTCAGATAGATGTGATTGAAAAGGTTGTTTAGGACATATTTCTGCTACAAAACATATCTGTTGCATATGAGGCATATATTGCACAATCTCAATCTACTCACCTTGATTCTCTTAATATTGAGGCATGAGCAAGATTCTTGGAGACTAGCTTACCATACACGCGCAAACTCCATTTTGAGAAATTGGGAACGGGTCCTACAAAGCCACTACCATCCATTCAATAGCCTTTTAAGTTGGAAATTAATCAACTATCACCTCATCTCCGATATGCCTATTTGGGGAGTCTTTTACATTCCTAGTAATTATTTCAAATTCAATTAGCAAGGTAGATGAGGAGAAACTCCTTCGGGCACACATGGATAACAAGACAGCTATTGGATGATCCATTGCAGATATTAAAACAATTAGCCCTTCATTGACCATGCATAAAATCCACATGGAGGAAAACTTTCAACCTAGTGTAGATAACCAGAAAAGGCTAAATCCAAATAATGAAAGAAGTAGTCAGAGCAGAGGTGTTGAACTTTCTAGATACAGCTATTATCTACCCAATATTAGGCAGCGCATGGATAAGTCCAGTTCAGGTGGTGCCAAAGATGGGTGGTATTACAGTGGTGCAGAACGAAGAGAATGATTTAATTCCTACTAGGACTGTTACAGGGTGGAGAGTCAGCATCGATTATTGCAAACCTAATGCTGCAACTTGGAAATATCATTTTCTCCTTCTATTTATCGATTAGATGCTAGAAAGATTAGCAAGGTATTCTCACTATTGTTTTCTCGATGGATACTCTAGATATAATCAGATCCTAGTAGCACCCAATGATCAGAAGAAGACTACTTTTGTATGTCCCTATGACACTTTTGCTTACCGTAGGATGCCATTCGATTTATACAATGCTCCTACCACTTTTCAATTTTTTATGATGGTGATCTCTCCGACAAAGTCGAAATATTCATAGAGGTCTTCATGGATAAGTTCTCAGTTTTTGGGTCTTCTTTGGATGAATGATTGGAGCATCTGAGCTTAGTATTACAACGATGTAAAGAGACAAACTTGGTATTGAATTGGAAAAAATTTCACTTCATGGTGCATGAGGGAATTTTGTTGGGACATTGAATTTCAGCAAAAGGGATTGGGGTGGATAGAGCTAAAATTCATGTTATTGAGAAACTACTGCCACCGACGTCAGTTAAGGGTGCTTGTAGTTTTCTTGGGTATGTTGGGTTCTATAGTCGATTCATCAAGGACTTTTCAAAGATCACGAAGCCCCTGTGCAGCTTAGTAATGAAGGACACCCCATTTAACTTTATCGAGGAATATTTGTCAGCTTTTAACACTCTTAAGGAAAAGCTTAGCTCAGCACCAGTGATCATTGCACCGAGTTGGAGTTTATCATTTGAGTTGATGTGTGATGTAAGTGATTATCCCGTGGGGACCGTATTGGGAAAGCGTAAAAACAAGATATTCTACGTGATCTACTATTAAAGTCAAACCTTACACAACACATAGCTCAAGTATGCCACAACTAAGAAGAAACTTTTAGCTGTAGTCTATGCCTTTGATAAATTTTGGTCATATCTTGTGGGATCAAAGGTTATAGTCTACATTGATCATGCTGCCTTAAAATACTTGATGACAAAGAAGGACTCCAAACCAAGACTCATATGTTGGGCATTACTTTTGCAAGAGTTTGTTATGGAGATTAGGGACAAGAAAGAAAGTGAAAATGTGGTAGCTGACCACTTATCTTGACTTGAGCCTGGAGAGCTAAAATTATCATTGAAGATAAATGAGATTTTTCCAGATGAGCAGATATTTAGTGTGGAAGAGGCATATTGGTATGCTAATATAGTAAATTATTTGGCCAAGTCCATTACTCTACCAGATTATTCAAGTTACCAAAGGAAGAAATTCTTTGTAAACTTGAAATTTTATTTTTGGAAGGACCCCATTCTATACATGCGAGGGGTAGATCAGATTACTAGACGTTGTATTCCAGAGGAAGAAGTGCCTTGAGCATTGGAACAATGTCACTCATCTATATATGTAGGGCACTTTGGAGCATCAAAGACTGCTGCTAAAATTCTGCAATCCAAATTCTATTGGCATTTACTATTTCGAGATGCTTATGAGTTTGTGAAGAGGTATGATAGATGTCGACGCATTGAAAATATCTCAAGGAGGAATGAGATGCCTCTGAATAGTATTCTCGAGGTGGAACTCTTTGATATATGGAGAATTGACTTTATGGGGCTACTCTCCATCGATCTCGAATCAGTATATCATAGTTGCAGTTAATTATGTCTCTATATGGGTGTGGAAGCTACAGCATTGCCAACCAACAATGCAATGGTAGTGATTGGATTTCTGAAGAAACACATTTTTACTAGTTATGGCACCCCTTAAGCTATCATAAGTGATGGCGACAAAGACTTCTGCAATCAAAAATTTGAATCATTGTTGGCTAAATATGGCATTTGGCACCGTATAGAGACTCTTTATCACCCCAAACGAGCGGGCAAGTTGAAATCACCAATAAGGAGTTAGAGTGGATACTTGAGGTAATGGTAAGTTCTTCTAAAAGCATCGGTCTAAAAGGCTTGACGATGCTTTATGGGCTCACAGAACAACTTTCAAAACACTCATAAGCATGTCTTCTTATCACCTAGTTTTTGGGAAAGCATGTCATCTGCAGGTTAAGTTAGAGCACCGAGCCTACTTGACAGTCAAAAACTTAAATTTTGATATAAAATCAAAGAATAGAAGTACCTTCAACTAAACAAAGTTGATGAATTTTGGCTAGAAACTTATGATAATGTAAAACTGTAAAAGGAGCACACCAAAGGTAGCACAACATGCATATTTAGAGAAGAAAGTTTGAGGTGGGGCAAAAGGTTCTGTTATATAATTCTAGGTTCAAGCTTTTCCTTGGAAAGTTGAGGCCAAGGTAGTCGGGTCTACATACAGCTACCAAGGTACTTCCATATGGGGCTGTAGAGATCAATTATGAAAGCAAAAGAACTTTCAAAGCTAATGGACAGCGGTTGAAACACTACTGGAACGGTGAATTCTCAAAGAAAAAGTCCATCGTTCATCTTAGAACGCTGGAATGAATCAACCGCGGTAAAGTTGAGCTATAGACTATAAATTAGCGCTTGTTGGGAGGCAATCCAACCTTTCTTCCCTTTTATTTATTTCACTTTATGCATTAGATTATGAAATTTTCGCGTTATTGATCAATTTTGATAGTTTAGGTCATCATTCATCTATTTAGGTCACAAAGAGTTGTTGCATAGTCTAAAGTAGTTTTTGATGTGTTCTGTAGGTGTTAAAATCATATTTAGCATATTCGGGGGTAAAATCACGCATTACGAGGCAAACATAAGTTTTTCTAAGCTTTATCTGGATCAACACGTATTTTCAAGTTTAAAAGTCATTTATTTTGATTTCGTAGCTTAAACATACCCTACACATTTTGAAATGTGTTTGACAATTTTTGGGGGCGGTGAAAAGTCAAGTTGAGTTTTAGATGGAAAATTGAGCTTTTAGGGACATTTGACCAAAAACATGTTTTCAAAAACTAAGTGCAATTTAAAATTTTCCCATGTTGTTTATGCATTTCATTTTAACTTATTAGCACGAAAATCGAGGCTCGGGGTCTAGAATGGTAAAAAGTGAGAAATTCTGAAAAACAGGCCAAAACATTCCTTATTGGTATTGTTGAATGTGGCTGCATGGGCTTGGTTGAGAGTTTTCTTGGCCCAAAAAGTACTCTATACAACCACATCCAATAACTCTATGCGAAGAAAAATCTGTTTTAAAACACAAAACACACATACAACTCACTTCATTCTAAACACACGGCACATCGACACATAAACGTACACTGATGATAGCACTTGTCTCTCTCATCGAATTTCATTACACCACATTAACCTCAATAAATGATCGCAAGGTATGAATCCATCCCTATCCCCTTTTTCACTTCTTATGGTATTGTATGATGCACATTTTCTTCGTTAAATTTAGGAGTAGTTAGTTGTCGGGTATTGGATTTAATTGAGAAGTGCTAATTTATGGCTTGATTCTACGCTTAATTCATTCCAAGATTTAAGGAAAAATAAAGTGCATTCAATATGTTCAATAAAATGCTAAAGTGAACGTGCTGGTCTAATTTAGGCTAAACTTGAATTTTTCTTGGTAGATGTGTATTTGGGATTGCATTGGTGAGAGAAGTCATCAATATTGGAGACAACAACACTAAAACCTAATTTTGCACAGGGGGGAAGTCAAGGCAAAAGAACGAAAGACTAGGCACAAGACGAAAAACCAGAGGTAGCGCTAAGGTGCAAGGGAAATATAAAAATGGCTAGGCACACGTCAACTCACATTACTCACTTCATTCATCAGTTTGCTAAGCTAAAGAAGTTCATTGGACCTCAATTTTGAATATGTGTGAGAACAATGTAAATTTTTTCATGTACCTTGAGATTGCCTTAGAAAATTTCAATTTTTCTCGACGATGTCCGTAGGCGAAATCCCTTGATTGATTATGGGTCAATTTGAGAAATTTGATGGTTTGAGCTAAATTCGGGTTTATGAGTCACACTTTGAAATATTTGAGATAATAACCCTACTTCTTTACCCATTTCATTGAGCATGACATCGTTACTTCACTTTATGCCTCGTTTGGTCTCTTTAATTGATTTTATTGAGCGTAAACATTATATATGTGCATTTTGAAATAAGTTTGGGAGTTTTTAATGATCATGCTCTTATGTTACCTCTAGCATTCGTTTGTTAATGGATTAATTTTTTATTTTTTGCGTGCGTAGGATGCCTTCTAAGCAAACTGCTAAAAGGAAAGATAAAGTAGCTTCCGTATGAAGGACTCGTTTGGGAATTCAATGTAAATTTTAACAAAGAGATCGATACACTAGGATCAGAGCATCAGCACTAAACATGGTTGAGGGATAAGTGGATAATATTTTCACCTGATGTAATACATGACTACTACCAGCTAACTTGGGATAATATTGTTCCAATTCCCTATGACTTCTCGTGGAATGAGGTAGGAATGGTGTTACTCAGAAGAGAAAATGCTTGGCCACTACCGATTCATGAGTAGCATCAGATTGAGCTCACACCATCCATAGCTATCTTGTGGTTGTTCATCTATCCCAACATTAAGCCAACCTCACATTGGACCACATTCATCGACCCGACAACCCTTTCCTCTGCCAGGGACTTCCACGAAATGAAAACGGGTGGTGGGTTTCCTTGCTGGTCTGTTTAGCCGTAAACCTTATTGCATTAGATCTTTGAACTTTGCTATTCCATTGGAAATGGCCTAAAGCCAAATTTTTCAACATTCATTTAAGAGCATATTCTCTCTCAAGATATTTGGGGAGACCATCATCGCTCTCTGATATTTTCAAGTCTGATCAGTGGAATTTGCACAAGCTCGCGCATCACTACTTTGGATGCTCGAGATAGAGCTTGAAAAAAATATAGGGAGAGAAAAGAGATGGAGCACCGATAATAGCAGTTGGCAGTGCAAGGTCAAGGGACTGATGATGTTGAGATGTCTCAAGCACCACCACCACCACAGATGGACGTCGATACATAGCTGATGCGTCAAATGTTCGCCATTCATATTAGGACTAGCCGAGATATTCAGAGTTTTAATAGGCTTTTGGAAAAATGCAAATTGATATCTAGATAGTGTGAGATGATATAAGTATCGTGAAGAATTTCACATCCACTACCAGTTTAGAGTCCTTGGCTACCAAGAGAGAGGTTGGGACTTTGAATGGACAACTGAGCACTTATGTAGGCCGTGTTGGTGGAATCAAGTTGAGAGCTAATGGGGCATGGGACCGATTAGGTAGTCGTTGACATGCAAGAGTAGTCCACACTGATTCACGGTATGCAGGGGCAACTTGATAAGTGTTTTGGCATAATGCAGGGTATACAGGCTAAGCTTGCCTACTAGTCCGAGTTGATGAGATAGATTCTTGCACGATTACCTCTACCATCAAAAGATGGCACATCAGGCTCCAATTTTCTTCCACCATACTCACCACCATTTCCATATTGATCTGGGGAGCCTACGTGACCCTACCTTTTGTATCAATTTTGTTGTTCTTTAATTCTGCATTTCAATAGCTTTTATTTTCTCAACATTGAAGACGATGTTTTGTATAAGTTTGGGAGGTTGCATAATCTTCATAGCACCGTTAATATTCATCGATATTTTGTGTTTAATTTGCTACATTCTGTGTGTTTGTTTGTGTGAAAAAATAAAATAAAAACAAAAAAATTTACTTATTTTGTTTATTGTTTTGTGTGCATGTGTTGGTTTGATAGCCTTAACTCTCGATTTTTTCGATTTGGATTTTCGCAATCAGATGAAAAGAATAAAGATTCAAATCTTACCTTACATCAGTTTTTTTATCCATCTCATGAAAAAAAATGGAATTTCTTTCTTCTATTCTGTGATCTATTTATCTATTTGAAAGCGTCGCCCATTGGTTCTATACCTGATTCATAATTAGAAAGTTTCTCCGGCCTTTTCCTAATCGGGGCTAAAATCCCGAAAATGAAAAATGGCAAAATAGGAATAAGACTTGATATTATTAGAAATGCCCAAAAAATATCATATACGTAAAGCAAAACATAGACGCACTCCTATGAACGTGGAAAATATACCGGATGGGTCGATTCGAATTGAAATTGTCAAGTCATCCATGTCTGTTTAGTCAAAACAAGAATTCATTTTGACCAAACCATCTAGTTTCCTTGGTGGAAATAGTTCATAATTAGAGTAGCCAATACTTGTTTATGAGAAACTTGACATTCTCTGAGCTACCACTTATATTTTACACGTTAAGTTGATGATTTGGTTCATTATTTAGAAAAGAGTTGAACAAAATAAGTTAAACTTGAAAACCCTCTATTGTGCTTATCCATAATCCATTGTTTTGTAGATTAAGAGATGGTTGAGCTGTTACAGTGGAACATTAAAATGAGTAGGTGTTCCGTGCATGAATTTATGTTGTGTGGATTGTCTAAAACCAATGAGTTGAAGATGAGTTCAAAGTCTTAAATTAGGGATTGGTTTTGGAAACTAAATGTCTAAAAGAAAAGGAGCATAGGATTAATTTTTTTTTTTTTAGAACAACACTTCTCTTGAAGCCTTTATGACTCGAGTGAGTAAGCATATAAGGGTATTTGAAAATCTTGTGTCGTAGAGTCAATTGATTTGGAAGTAATCGGTCTAAAGCTCACTAAAAGGATCATATAGAAAGCAAAAGGGGGAGAATTTAATAAAAATCATCTTCTCGAACCTTTGTAACTCAAGTAAATAAGCATGTAAGGGTATTTGAAAATTTGGTGCCCTAAATTCAACTGATTTCGGAGTCATCGATCTAAAGCTTGATACATGGGTTATATAGAAAGTAAATGAGAAGATGTTAACCCAAAAAAAAAAAAAGGAGAAGGAAAAAGGAAAACAAGAATAAGTGAGGAAAGACATTATCACATTGATTAAGCCCCACACATTTGGTTGATAGACCTATATCTTTAATGAAAGGCAAGTAGTTTAGTTTAGTTTTAAAGGTTAAAGTAATCAAAAATAGGAAAATCTATACTGGTTGAAGTGTGAACTTGTGATAGTAAGATCTATCCAAACTAAGAGAGGGTAAGGATTAAATTTATTAAACTTCAACTTTAGAACGCATCCCAAGAAAATTGAGTGAAAAGAATAAGTTGGAAATGTGTATCTCTCGTACGAAGAAAGGAAATATTTGACTGCTATAGGTCGAGAGCTGAACCTATCATGAGCTTGATATGTTTACATGAGTTTACACATATACACACACACATGTCGAGTTATGCATAATAGGTAGAGGTTGATTTGATTTTGTACTATTGAAGCTTTCTATTATGTTGATTGTTGAATTCTGATCCTGAAAAATGGGAGGTGGTTAAAATCATGTTTTGTGGAGAGTTAAGCTATAGTTTTGTTTGAAAATAAACAATAGTTTGAATTTAGGGGGGTTTGATAAATGCATTTTACACATTTATTTAGGCCACAAAACATAAACAATTATTGGTAAATATGTTGGAATATGGCTTAATTCTATATAAATTATGTTTTAAAAGACAACATTAATGAATATGGTGGAATTCATGAAGAAAAACAAACGAAAAATATCAAAATGAAAGAGAACCAAAGTTCAGGGACCAAAGTGAAAATAGTCAAAAGATGACTTGGAAGTAGAAAAAAGGATGTGAAAGAGTTAAGAACCAATTCAATGAAGACATGGAGTACTAGAAGAAGAAAAGAAAATGAGAAAAGAGGTCCAGAAACGAGAAAATGAAGTTTGGGGACTAAATTGCAACTTTTGGAATTCTTGGAATGCTATGCAATCGCATTTAGAAATTCTGTGCAGTCGCATACATATTTTCCGAAACTTGAGGGCCTAATTTTCAGTGAACTATGCTATATCATTGATTTGTACTGTGCTACAACGCAGTATAAATTCGATGGGAAAATCTGATTTCTTTATTTGATTAAAATTCTTATGGAAACCAATCTTTTGATTATGCATTTCAACATATTTATAAGGGTTTTAGAGCATAGAAGGAGGCAAAGAACACGAAGAGTAATTGGAAGAACTGAAAATTCATTTCTAGATTTAAATTGGGGATGCCGCTTCTTCAATACTCTTTGTGTTTCTTCTTCTCAACATGTTTAGAAAGATTTATTTGTGCTAGGGGAATGATGAATTCCATATTTAATTCTCTGCAATAGGCCATGTGATTGCATGGCTTGTTGGCCTATGGGGTCGCATAGGCCAAAGTATTTGCTCTCATCTTCTCTTTCTTTCCACACTCGTGTTTATTGATTTATTGAACAACATTTTCCATCAATCCCACACTTGTTCAAAATTCAATAAACTCTTATATTCAAAGTATACAATACTCATGTATAAGGATTAGATATCTTTCGATTTGAATCTAACCATAATGTAATCTAAACAAAATAAAATCAAAATCAAAGGTAGTGTGAAGCTTTGAACCAATTATTCCATGTGACAATACCGATAAGGATACACACACGAGCATTACGTGTTCTCAAGTTTCTCAATCTTGCTTGGCGCTATCCACATATCGAATGACCTCTAGCATTCTAATTTGTGTCTAATGCTCAATTTATGGTTGTGGGTGATGGAAAATGTTGTTTAATAAATCAATAAACACGAGTGTAGAAAGAAAGAGGAGATGAGAGCCAATACTTTGGCCTATGCGACCGCATAAGCTAACAAGCCATGCGATTGTGTGGTCTATTGCAGAGAATTTGTAACTATCAATATATCTAATGACTTGTTGTTACCCTTTGAACCCATGAATTATCTTTTGAGTGATGATAGGGAGGGTTGCTGTCATTGGTGGACCTTTTTAGTTTAGGAGTTTCAACCCCATCTAACTCAAAGTAGATGCCACTAAATCTCTATTTAGTGGTCTAATTAAAGGATTTGCTAAATTCTCTACAGAAATTATTCCATCTTTAAATATTTCCTTGTGAAGTTACATCTAAGACTTTTGCGTCTTGACTTTCCATTATATGTAACTTAGTATCTTATTAGATATAGCAATCCAAAGATCAATTCATTTGATTGATACAACTTGTCACCACCAAGAAATCATTTTATGAAACTCCATGCCTCTCCTAAGCTTTATTTAAAGTGTTATTGATTTCCAAACACGATTGAATGATTTTTCTTAAATCATTACACTTAGTCAATTAATTTTACTAGTGAACTTGCATTCAATTCTCATCATTGAATTATTACAATAACCTTCAATTTATGAATATTCTCTAAAAGTGCCATAAATCGGCTTTCATCCATTTCAACCACTTTAGACTTATTTGTCATCCTTATAAGTAGTATAAGGATTTTCTACCTTTCCATACTCATAGATACATTTCTATGATTAAATGGTATAGGGAACTTTAACTTTTATATTCAGTTACCCTCACAATTCCTCAATTAAGAATATGTGCAATCTAGTAATGTTGCATCCACAAATCTTTGAACTTCTCATATAAGTCCACAAGCATTTAATATTAACCCCCACATTTGGGATTGTACTTGAACTTAGAGTTCATTGATTCTTTCATTGTTCAACTCACTTATCACTTTGATAATACCCATGAAAGTTTAGGTACTTTCAGATAGTGGTCGTTAAGTCACAATGACCTTCAATCCAACTATCTTTAATTTTTGATAACACAATTTGATCAAGGTCATCTCGTAGATTGTTAATGCATATAAACCCTCAATTGGTTCCACAATTGAAGTCAAATTCATCAACGAATAAGACCAAACATCTTGATTTACAAGAATTACACTTTGTCACTTTCACAAGATAACATTATATCATATAGAATGATAAAGCATATGTTTACCTTATTCACGTTTGGTCAAAAGCACATTTTGCAAAAATAATTTTGCATAAGATCATTTTATAATTATGTTTCAAAGACATTCAGCATCACCGCCAACTATAGACATCATTTATCCTTCATAAAATGTTTTCATATCCCAATAATTAGGCAATCAATTTCCACTTTAAAATAATTAGGACAAAACCACATTTTATCATATTCTTATGCAAATATAATTTTGCATTAGTCATCTCATTTAATTTCGTCTAATTAATTGAGGCTATCTCGAACATTTAAGCACATGTGTGATTCTCCAAAACTTGAAGAACGTAAAAGAGGAAAAACTAAATATGGAAGGAAAGGAGTTTTATCCTTTTGTGGAATGATGATACATTTTTCATATGTTTGTAATATGATTTCAATTCTATGTATTGATCCTTCTATCACCTATTTATAGATTTGAATCAATACTCCACGAATTGGAGCTAAAACATTATGAAGGGTTGCAATGTTCCCTCCAAAAACCTCCAGAATTTAAATTGAAATGGCCTCCGACGACTAGAAACTTACAACCGTGCGACTGCATGGTTCAAGCCGTGAATTCTCTGTTGCATGGCCTGTTGGCCTATGCGGTCATCTTTCTTTTCAAACTCGTGTTTATTGATTTATTGAACAACATTTTCCATCACCCACAACCATAAATTAAGCATTAGACACAAATTAGAATGCTAGAAAAACAAAATCGAAAAGATTGAACTAAATCCCAAATAACCAACAATATATATAAAGTAAACATAACAAGACTTGTGCAGCTGAATATACATTAACTGAAGAAATAGTTTAGTCATTGTTTTGTATCTATAAACTGAATTAATATAACTTGTGTTCTTGATAGCTCTTCAATAGAGGTTATTGGTTGCATATGTCAGATAAATTCGTTGGATGCAGAAAATTTTGTCACACTCATAGATTTATGTTCTTTTTTAAGGAGAAAACCATTTAGGAGAATTTGAACATTATGACTACAGTCAATTAAACCACCTTTTATCATAGTTTAAAACCCAAACATTAACAAAGAGAAAGGTTGTCCTTTATGATGAAAGTCAAGATCTATGGACTAGGGCAATTATAAAACTGAATGTTGATTTCAAACATTAAAACTAATTAGTATAATTAAGAAAGTCAAATTAATAAGAATGATCAAACAAAATAGAAAGTAATTAGAAATATTGACAAATTTAATTATCGCGATAGAAACAACTTGATCAATTAGAAAATAGAATTTTCACTTCATTAAAGGAACGTTCATATTAATAAAGAAGAGAATGATGAACGAAATTTGACAACAAAATGCCGTTTTATTAAATGAACCTTAAGATAGACTGCATTTTTTTGACATATAACATGATAACACTCTAACTCCAACAAAGTCACAACTTACAAGAAACCATAATTTCCCAAAATTAATTTTAGAAGCCGGATGCAGGTCAGAAACCTAACCCCCAAAGTCATCATCCACTCTTGAGATTAATCTTTCTATTCCTATCATCATCATCAACAAGATCAGGTGAATCTATTTCATCCTTACTCTCATGAAAAATAGGAGGCTTCGACGAGACTTCTAAACAAAATCATCATGAGAAGTGCAAGATAAATTAAGATACAAACAAATTAATAGATTCAAATTATACATTTATTTCTTTTTCTTACGTGGTGCTTAAATATCTCCTTTCCTTTTATAGATTGGATTTTTATGTAGTGGGAGATGAAAATCTTGGATTGTTTCTATTTTCCTCGTATTTCTCTCAGAGGCCTTAGAATACAAGTAAATATGTTTGCATAAAAATTATAATAATTTGGGTTTACATCAACAAAAATCCAAGTATCTACATTACATTCTATCTGTTATTTCCATGAATCCACTTTTATATCATAGCATACTCAGTAACATATCGAATAAGAATAACTTGCAAGATTTAACTTGCAAGATTAATCATCCCTTCATCATTTCTAGCAAGTTCTCCAAATTTATTAAACCCGGAGCAAAGAAATGCATGCATAATTTTAGAATCGCCTACTCAAATATATATTTTTCATTAGAACCCAACTTAAGATAACATACTAATTTATGTGCGGCAATGAAAATATCCAACACATACATAACCTTTAGTTGAGAATTTATTAGTATCAAATTCCATCTTCCCTATTGTAAACAATAAAATAGAGAATCTAGATGATGATTGAGCTCCTGATTTGGTGAAAATTCTACTCTAAATTCCCCAAGTAAAATAAGCCATTTTTCGATCAGGTCGAAACAACAATTGAAGGAACGTCGATAACGCTAGGGTAGTTTCCATCCTACCAAATCAATAACACCAAGTACTACACACTAATTTTACATTGCTTTAGCAATATTAGCCAAACAGTAAGCAAAATACAAAATTTGCTGAACCTACAAAACCCAAATTTCTCAAAGAAATAGTAAGTGCGTACTTTGTATGCAGCATATGGCCATACTGCATACATAATGTGCAGAATTTTAATATTTTATAATCTTCCTGAAAACTATCAATGTTAATCTAGATTAGCAAATATGTTGTAATTAAGCTAATTGGCTAACACTATAATTAGAAGAGAAAATAATTTCATTATATTATTCATAGGAGAAGATATATATATAAAGCTTGAGCATAGATATTAATTATGCCCAGCTTGTGACAAATATAATCAATCCGAATCCAATTTAGAGCCTTTGTGAAACTTTCTCCGTGTTGTTTTCCAGCTTTCATATATTCTGTAGAGATTAGACTCTTTCGTTTGCAATCTGGCCTGAACTTCTAGCTAAAGGATAAATGCATGCTTTGAAGTGATAGAACCATTCCAAATTGAAGGTGCCCAACCAGCCTTAATACCCTTCGGTATGAAAAACTCATAAGCAGCATCTGCCAGCCTCTGTCTAATCGTAAAACCTGTTCGCGGCTACCTGGACTGTGCCCTCTTGCTCAATAATTTTGTTCCTGATTTCTAGCATTTTTTTTAAGTTATGGAGAGTCATCTTTCTTCATCATATATTCCCACGTCATTACCATGAAGATGGACCATATTCACCCATTTTATCCAAAGAGAATCCTTTTTATTGTGGGTGTTCCAAAGTTTTTGGGAAAGTAGAGCAACATTCTAGCTTTTAATATTTTTTAAACCAAGCCCACCTTCATGCTTTGGCAAGCAAATGTAATTTCAATCCACCAACGATTTTTTGAACCCCCATAGGAAATTATGGCACAAACTAATGATTTTAGAAGTAACCGTTGCCGGAATGGGGAAAATAGATAGCTAAAAACATTCCACTCCTTGTAGAATGGTTCTCACAAGCTCCGTTCTCCCCGTATATGATAGAGGAATACTCGACCATGCACTAATATAAGTTGAAATTTTGTTGATTAAAGTATCACATGAACTTACTTTCAATTTCTCTGCTGCTAGTGGTATGTCCAAATAGCGAAATGACGTGGCACCCTTAGGAATGTAAGTTAGTGCAAGGATGTCCTCCAAATCTTTACCATGCCCTCCTGCAGTGTACAAACAAGACTTTTCAACATTCATCTTGAGACCCAACATAACATCTTCTCTAGCAAAAAGCATCAAGTCATCGGCAAATGCTAGATATGTGGTCTTTAAAGGTGCACATTTAGGATGAAAATTGAACTCACTATCTTTGGTAACCCCTTTCACTATTCTAAAAAAATATTCAAGACATAGCACAAACAGATAAGGAGAAAGAGGATTACCTTGGCGAAGACCTTTCATTCCCTTGAAAAAACCATGGATTCTACAATTAAGAGCAATAGAGTAAGTAGGCATAGTAACACAGTCCATCACCCAATCAATGAATGTAGAAGGGAAACCCAACCCATCAAGCACTTTCTTAAGAAAATTCCAATTCACTGAGGCATAAGCTTTTTTAAGATCAATTTGAAGTAGGCATCTTGGAGCTACCCTCTTGCAATTGATTGCCTCATATTGAGCCAAGTGAATTTCTCAATCATACTTTTACCTTTCACAAATGTGTCCTAGGCTTGATCAACAATTGATCCGAGAATGGGCCTCAACCGAGAAGAGGAAATCTTGGTAATGACTATATAAAATACATTGCAACAAGCAATAGGTCTATAGTCACCCACTGGTGTTGAATGATTACCCTTTGGTACCAAAGCAATGACCATGTGGTTGGTTTGTTTGAGTGGAGACGTTGACAAAGAGTTCTTCAATGCTTACATGAACTCAAAAAGGGTACTAAGCAAAAAGAGATACGCTCAGTTAAAAGAGATACGTTGACAAAGAATTCTTCAATTTCCTTCTAAGGGTCTTCTGGCATTGGTGAATGAAATTTTTCTCAGTTACTAGTCAAGTGGTTAGAGAGATACGCTCTAGTATCCCCAAGTTCTCTTGTTTTATGTGCAATTTCTTCTGGTTGTTTTTGATTTTTGCTTGTTTCTCTTAGAGAAAATCAAATCACAATTTGGAGATCTCATTTTCTTGCTTCAGTTAGGCCATTTTCAAGCTCAAGTTCCGAGCAAGTTTTTTTTCAGCTTGTTACTGCTTTGTTCCAGATCAAATTGGTTGTAGATTATGAAGGGGATTGTCCGACTCAAATTAGCATCCAGTTTGTTTCGGTGTGGACTGTTTCCTACAAGTAGGGATTTCCTCTTGTTATCTTCAGAATTGGTTGATTTTCGGTCCAGATTGCTTGCGTGTTGTTCGTAGGTGCTCAAGTTTTGCCTGGCCAATTCGGTGTTTGGATTTTCGCTTTTCGGTTTATATCTGAGCAGCCAGCAATTCCGGAACTTGTGTTGGTAGATTCCCCTTGTTTGGAAGTTGTTATCTGCCTGCCGAATTCTCAAGCTTAAGTTCTGGGTGTTCCTTCTTTGTTGTGTGTTCTTGATGTTTTTCCAGATTGCAGTTGTGTATGTATTATGCATGTATTGGTGCTGGTTGGTTCAAATTTGAATTTGAATTTGAATCTAGTCAACTTAGCCTACTTTTTAGTTTTTTGCCTTTGGTCAGTGGTCGGTGAACTGGTTTTGTAGCTTTGGAGACTTTTGCAGATCCTTTTTCTCGCTTCTGTGCTGAATCAGCCTAATTTCCCTCCATTTGGGCCTTTTTGGTCTGCTTTTGGTGATGGGTAACAAAAAAAGCCCACAAGAGTGGGCCTCATTATCTCCATGTTTCTGTCGCCCCAACCCAGGTTGGTTTAAAGAATTTGAAAATTACAGAAACCCTAGTGTAAAAATCTTGTATTTTAAAATTAGGTGGGAACTTTCACATTTTACAAATCAGATATTTCACATTTAATTACAAATATTAAATATACAATTTTCATCCAAAAACCCTAATCAATTTACTCCCTCATTTCTCTCTCTATATTTGCTTCTCTCTCAACAACTCTTATCGCCGCCTCACCTCTCAACCTAAGAGCATCAGCGCCGAACTGAAGCCACTTGAAATCATTGGACTAAAGGCAGTAGAATCCATCGTCGCTATCAATCACTGTGAGTGACGAACCCATCAACGCTAAATGGCGCTTGAGTTTGCCACCCACAGCGAGGATCAGGTCAGATATTCGGCGCAAGACTAACTAGTAGTTCCAAAGAAAGGAGCATCTGACATAGGCAACAAGCCTTCCCAGGGCTTTCTCTGGATGGTCGATTTTTTCAGGTGGTTTTGTGGTGGTGGTCACATGGAGTGCATAAGAGATGATGGTTTCAGAGTTTGTTGTGTGATGGTGGTGTCTCAGCACCATTGTTCATTGGTCACAAATGCGACGCTCATCGTAGTGGTGGTGGTGGGCAGCGTCGCTGGTGGTTATTGGCAGCGGTATAGTGCTTTGGAGTGGTGGGATGGGGTGTGGATGCTGTTGGTGTTGTAGTGGTAGCGATGTCAACGATGGTGGCAGTGGGCAACGTCGCTGGTGGTGGTTGGCGGTAGTGCGGTGCCTTGGAGTGGTGGAATGGAGTGTGAGTATATGTGATGATTTTATTGGTAGACTGAAAGTTGTGACCAATAAATTGGTTAATTTGTGACCAATGTGGTGCTGGTTTTGGCAGTTACGGTAGGGGTGGTGCTGTTGGAGACAGCGTTGAAGTGGAGGTTGTAAGTGTTAGTGATGGTCACAGATTATTTTGGCTGATTATAACCAATGAATTGGTTAATCTGTGACCAATAAAAAAGATAAATTGTGACCAAGAAATAATGTGTGACCTAAAAAATTAATAATTTTTTACTGTCTAATAAGTTGCAACCAATAATATGTGATCTGTAATCTATAAATTTTTTCATTCATGACCGAAAAATAATGTGATATATAAAATTTTCGATTTGTGACTAAAAAATAAGTTGTGACCAATAATTTAATAGGTTATAACTAAAAATTAATCTGCAACCAATTAATTTTTGGATTTGTGATCGATGAACAAACTATGACCTACAAAATTTTTAAATTGTTAACGTAAAATAATTTGTGGCATAAAATTTTTGACTTGTGACCAAAAAATAATAAGTGACTAATTAAATTGTTAATTTGTGACCAAATTATATAGATATGTGACACAAAAATATTTAATAAATAAATAAATTAATTAAATGGTAAATATATTTTAATGAAAATCCGATTTTTGAAGTTTGAAACTTGTTTTCTTAATTTTAAAATATGTCATACTTAATCTTTTACTTATGAAATTTTCCCTTTAAGAGTTTCCGGCAAGGTCCTAATATTTCTGCCGGCCCAGTTAGTAATTGTAACATGGCCCCTTTTGTTCCCTCCACGTCCAAAGAGGTGCAACATCCTTCAAAGGGTCTTCTTGAGGTAGTTTGCGAGTCACAAAGTGTCTCCCAAACACGTGATGATGAAGATACTAGCTTGTAAAGTTCAGCTAGGGAGCCTCATGACGAAGTTACAAGTAAATATGTGGAGGATAAGTTAAATGCTCCTTTGGGTGAATTTGTTTAAAGACAACCAGAATACCGATGATTGTTTCAAACACCATAGGGTAAATGACCAAGCTAAGGTCATTATCTCAAACGCCGAAGATGTGGACGAATCTTGGGATTTTTGCTTAGTGGTTTATTTTGCTATTCATTTTCTAGGTAAAACGGCCCTTCTCCTTATATGCAACTCGTGGAAGGTTGAATCAAATATTTCGTATATAAAAGTGGGTGGTTGATCTTCAAGTTCAAGGATGAGGATATTAGAGCTAGCGTGTTACACGGGGGTCCATACTTTTTGTTTGGGAGGCCTCTTATGCTCAAGATTATGCCCCCGCCCCCCATTTTGAATTTGACGATAAGGAGGTAAGCCAATTGTCGGTTTGTGTCAAGCTATCGCGTCTCCCACTTGATTGTAGGAATCCTCGAGCTTTGGCTAAAATTGCTTCTAAGATTGCCAATCCTATCTCCATGGATAAACTTACTAGTAAAGAGAGACTTTGATATGCTAGAGTCCTTGTGGAAGTGGATGCATCGAAGGATCTTGTTCATTCAGTAGCATGAATTTACCTACGGGGAAAATGAGATTTCAACAAGTGGAATATGAACATATTCCAAAATTTTGTGTGAGATGTATGATGTTTGGGCACACATCTTCAGTTTATAATATGAAGAAGTAAGGCTTTGATAGAGCTCA
Source organism: Olea europaea var. sylvestris (assembly GCF_002742605.1). Lineage (NCBI taxonomy): Eukaryota > Viridiplantae > Streptophyta > Magnoliopsida > Lamiales > Oleaceae > Olea > Olea europaea. The sequence goes on from NC_036251.1 coordinate 17,510,563, forward strand.
AACTTCGAAATCTAAAAAAAAAAAGATGTTACAGTCGACGGTAAGGAGCAAAATTTGTAGCGTGTTTCAACTAAGATAGCTAGCTGAGCTTAAATAATCACCACTGGGAATAAGAACAAGCAGCCTATGGTTTTGGACAGCCAATAAGGGCAGTCTCTTAACCAAAATATTGGTCAGTTGCAACTGGAAGCTGAGAACGCCCGAGAGGGGTAGATTCTGGACCAGGTTGAGGCTCCATTCATTGAGGTTGTTAATAGGAAAAGGAGGGCTGATTGTGGGAGGTATCGAGCACGTATTTCTCCTTCTTGGGTATTGGCAATGATAGCATTCTACTGGAAAATTCTGGGGCAGTTTCTACGTCCGACTTGAAAGGGACAGCCTCCGAACCAACTAGCAATGAAAAGCTCAAAGGGAAGGTTGATGAGAAAATGAGAGCGGGGACTAAATTTGACTAGAAGAAGGGTATTTCCTTGCTTTAATGTCATGAAGATTGCTTCTTAGAATATTAGGGGTTTGAATCCCCCCTCCCCCAAGGAAAATGGGATTCGGGATTTTATCAAGTAATATTGCATTAATATTTTGGGTATTTTGGAGATGAAGCTTGGAGAAATAAAGTTAAATCGAGTTATGCAAAACAAATTTGACGGATTTATGCAAGTCAACAATTTTTTCACTCATAGAGCCTGGCGCATGTTGTGAAATCCATTCAAAATCAAATTGGAAGTTTTGGAGACTACTCCAAAAGTCATTCATTGTATTGCTACTTGTAAGGTAACATCTTATACCTTTCTTGTTAGCTTTGCTTATGCTTTCTATACTATTATTAGCCGAAGGCTGCTTTGGAGCAACATTATTAATTTTAGTGCAAATGTTTCATTGCCTTGGATGATTCTTCGGGATTTCAACAATGTACTTATATTTGAAGAGAAAAACAATGGCGCGGAGGTAACACCTTATGAAATTAAAGATTTTGATAATTGTTGCCTTCATGTTGGTCTTACGAATGTGCGCTCCATTGGTTGTTTCTATACGTGGACTAACAATTCGGTCTAGAGAAAAATTGATAGAGCTATGGTGAATGACATTTGGATACAAAATGGTGCATACGGCCTTGCTGATTGTTTACCTTCCAAATGCCTTTCTGACCACTTTCCTTGTATTGTGTCCATTTATAATCGTGAGGTGGGCACATGAAACCATTCAAAATTTTCAACATGTGGAAAAATCATGAGGATTTCCATGGACTTGTTCAAGAAAGCTGGAATTTTGAAATGTTGGGGACAAAGCAATTTGTACTTTACAAGAAGTTGCATAAATTAAAAGGAACATTGATGGAGCTTAATGCTAAACACTTTAGGCATATTTCTACTCGTGCAAATAAGGCTAAAAAAGAACTGGAGGCTACCCAACTTAAGCTTCATGATTAGCCCACGAACGAACATTATCAACTTACGGTGGCAAATTTGAGAAAGAAAGCTTTGGGATTATGCGAAGTGGAACGTAGCTTTTATTATCAACAAGCAAAGTGCGTTTTCCTTAAGCAAAGTGACAAGTGTACAAAATTCTTCCACTCAATGGTGACAAGAAACATAAAAAGAAACTTTATTGCTACCGTACTCAAAGAGGATTGGATGTATACTACTTCACAAGACAAGGTTGCTCGGGAATGTCCAATTTTACACCAAATTGCTTGGTACAAGCTGTCTGGTTTAGCCTATTGAGCTCGACAATATTAGTAATGGGCCTTTGGTAGCTTGAACAAGGCAACTCTTGGATCTGGACATCTCTAGTGATGAGGTCAATGAAACATTATTTGGTATTGGAAATGATAAATCTCCCAGGTCGGATGGTTACACTTCATGCTTCTTTAAAAAAGCATGGGGGATTATTGAAGATGATTTTGTGGAGGCTATTAAGGAACTCTTCTCATCATGATCCATCCTCAAACAAATAAATCACATAGTCGTTTCTTTGATGCCAAAGTCTAGTTATACACCGAATGTTGGGGATTATAGGCCTATATGTTGTTGTAATGTTATCTACAAAATGATTACTAAAATCCTTGCTTCGAGATTGAGGCCTATCTTGGGTAGCATTGTGGATCAAGCACCAGCAGCTTTTGTTGAAGGTAGGAGTATGACGGAAAATATCGATCTTGCCTAAGAAGAGGCAATATAATAGAAAGAAGGTTGCTCCTAGATGCCTCGTAAAGATCAATCTAATGAAAGCTTATGATTCAATGAGTTTGGACTTCCTTAAAGGAGTTCTTGAAGGATTGTGCTTTTCTTCGAGATTTATTCAATGGATTACGATATGTGTAACTTCTCCAACATATTTCGCAGCTTTGAATGGAAGTATACATGGTTTCTTCAAAGACGGGAAGGGCCTCAGGCAAGGTGACCCTCTATCACCCTTGTTTGTACTTTGTCTAGAATATTTTTCAAGAATGGTTAAGGCTGCCTCATAAGATAGTGAATTCAATTACCACCCCAAATGTGGCCCCCTAAAGATTACTCATTTAGTTTTTGTGGATGACTTGATGCTCTTTACAAAGGGAGATGTTACGTTGGTGCAAATTTTAATGGATTGCCTTTCCAACTTTGGTCTTGTATCGGGTTTAAGGATGAACAATCTAAAATCCAACTTGTTTACATCTGATATTCATGGGCAAGAGCTTGATGATATCCTTGAGCTCACTAATTTCCCGAAGGATACTACTATTTCGTTATTTGGGTATGCCATTAGCTTCGGAAAAGCTCAAAGTTAGTTGTTATGTTCTGTTTCTTCACAAAATGGTAGCTTATATTGGTGCTTGGAATTGCTCTTCTCTATCTTATGTGGGTAAGGCAGAACTTATTAGGGCAATTCTTCAAGGTGTTGAATGCTTTTGGCTCTCTATTTTTCCTATCCTAGTAGTGATTATTTCAAGAATTATTAGTCTTTGCCAGAAATTTCTTTGGGGCACCAAGAAGCCTTTGGTAGCTTGGAAGGATGTTTGCCTACCGAAAGATGAAGGAGGTCTTGGGTTGAAAGACATGAAGAATTGGAATTTAGCTTTACTTGCTAAATCTCTTTGGAATATCCATCAAAAAAGGATACTCTTTGGATACATTAGGTTAATCAATTTTATCTTAAAGGGACTAGCATTTGGGAGGTCTCACCAAAGAAAGAGACTCTCCTCTATTTAAAAAGCTTCTGGAAATCAAGGAATTAGTGTTTAAATCTGTTGCTGTCTCCTAGATCAATGCACCGGGACTTCCTATGCAGTCCGACCAGGTGGACGTTTGAAGCAGCCTAGTTTGCTCAAGTTGGCTAGCCTCAAGTCAGTTGAATGCAGTTGTTCAGACATATATATTACCGCAGCCTGATGTTGATCTTACTGAAATTGTAATGGACAGATTCATAGCCTGGTCAACACGGGATAAATTTTGCACTAGTAAGGCTTATGATTTTTTCTGGGTAAAGGGAACTAAGAAGACTTGGGCAGCGGATGTTTGGAGGTCTTGCATAACATCGAAACACTCATTTTTGCTTTGGTTATGGGTCCAACCTAAACTCTTTACTAAAGACAAATTGCAATACTTGGAGATTGACTACAGTGGAAATAGGCCAACACCTTTTCTTCGAATGTTCATTCACATTGTCCTTATGGGGAAAGATCAGATAGTGGCTTGGAATCAGAAGATCTATGTCCACACTTGCAAGTGCATTGAAGTGGGTAAAAATGGAGGCTCGTGGGACATCGTGGCTTAGCAAGGCCAAAAGGATTGCTCTTGCTAGTACTGTTGATTACATTTGGTTAACTAAGAATAGAAAAATCTTTGAAAACCTTAGACCACACTTGGATTGCATTGTAACACGAATTAAGACACACGTATACAAAGTCATGTTCTCTTTGTATCCGTACATCTTAATTCATTATGAGTCCTTAGTCGGGTCATTGATTTTTGTTTTTATTTTTGTTCCCTTTTTTTGGCCCAGGTATGCCCGGAGTAATTGTATGAAATGTTTATTTTGTCTCACCCGGGTATACCCAGTATACTTGTACATGAAATGTTGATCAATGAAATTTTACATTTACCAATAAAAAAAATAATTCTGGCACTCCTGCAGGATGATCTGCAGCTAGCATTAGAGCTCACTGTTAGAATAGTTAATGCTCTAAAATCTTTGGAATAATGTTGATTTGCAGAAAGGGATGAAGAGCAACACAATAATATTTGTTTTCTTTCGAACTGAAAATTAGAGATATATTTCAAAAACAACAATACGAGTAGTGCGCAGTACTCGAGAATTCTTACAATTTGCTGCTTTTATTTCCCCTTGGGCCAATCAGGTAGTGAGGAATCATCAATCAAGTTAGATGTTTAAGCCTTGTAAATTCTGACAAAATTTGCCACCTCATATTTCATCTCGGGTAAATCAGATAGTGTAGAATTGGTTTTAATATGGCTCCTTACAAGTGTTGTTTCTATGTACTATTATCTAAAAATAATCAAGTTACTAATGACTATACGCAACAAAGTTTCACAATCATCAGGTGAGTTCCGAAATGAATAGTTGGTAACTTATCAAGGGGATAAACATGGGATGATTCTTGGCAGAGATTTATTTCCCAATCCTATTCCAATGGCTATTATTTGGCAAAAATTTTGTTTTGGATAGTGAATTTTTGGAAAATGTATGGTTAAAATAGAGAGATAAATTTTGGATTTATGTGCAGAATATTTTATTGTATGAATGTGTAGTTGAAAATGAGTATTTAGAATAAATAGTTTTAAAATAATAGTTGTCAAACACGGATCAATCACTCATGTATGAACTTTTTTTTTTTTTTTTCACTTTGTTTTGATCCTTTTTGAGTATTTCCATTTTATATATTATATTGACAATAATATAATAAATCTTTATATTTTTGTCTTTGCGAAGTGTAAAGTGTAAACTGGGGGGGACTTATTTAGGTATCCTCTCTTATCATTTTATTTCTCTGTGCGCATGCATTGTCATAGGTTGACATGATTATAGTCCCTGCAACTAAGGGACAAATGGGTGTTTTGCCTGGTCATGTTTCCACAATGGCAAAGCTGAAACCCGCGGTTTTATCTGTTCATGACGGTAATGAGGTGACAAAATATTTTCTGAGCAGGGGGTTTGCATTCGTCCATGCAAATTCCGTTGTCTTGACCAAATCGACCTGACCCAATGGACTTGCAGAATTCACCCAAAAACTCAGCTTAGCATCAAAGTGATGAGGAGAAAGCCGAAGCACAACTCAATGCCGCTCTTACAGGATAAGGATAGGGTAGAGCAAGTCAGCAACTTTTTCTAGCATCCCTCTTTTGTTATTTGCTTGAGTTGAGTCGATCATTTTTCGTCGCTTTGCAAAAGTTAGTTTTCTGTGCGTTCCTCGAACAGATATCTTAGAATCGTGAGATAGACGATTTTCTTGAATAAATACTAAGACCATTTTGGCACGCTGCTTCATTTGTTCTAAATTCTGGAATTATAGACCGTTATGGGAACATTTTCCCATTTGAGCCACGATGCTAGAAGGATCAAATTCTTTTATGGTTTTACTTTTGTAGCTTGGATTTCTTGAGTTTTTACCTAAAAAAAATAAAAATAAAAATAAAAATAAAATTAGATCTGGCCATCAACAAATTTCCACGTGTAATTTGGCATTCGAAGTATATGCCCTATTACCAAGAAAATTGTACAATGGAAATGTTATTCCATTTTATGTTGAACTCTTCCGCTCCAATATTTTATCATATGTCTTCGAAGGGACTTGTATCAATCTTTACAAGTCCATCATTGAAAGCATTTTTTTTTCTTTTTTTTTTTAATTACACTGCAGGAACTTGAGCAAGAATGCTCCTCGAGACCCGTTAGAGCTCACTACAATTCTACTACCTAGGAGCTATGTGAGATGAGCAAAGCGAAACAAGAGTTAAGTCAAATTGGAGTCTTTCTAACTATAGGAATGGTTGTCGAGAAGGACGGATTCAAGGGGTGTCAAAGTCCTTGTCCAATAAATGGCCCAAAAATATGTTGGAAAGTTTTAATTTTAGTCCATTAGTCCACTAACCATTAACTAACCCACCTCCAATTTGTAAAGTCAATTTCTTATTGTGGAAATTACATCTATATGGGTGTTAAAAGATTGAATTTCAAAAATAAGGTTAAAAGATTATTTATGCAAAAATCCACAATTTCACATTTTAATATATATAACAATATTAATAAATTTCTGCTATATGCTCTAACCCTATCTCATCCACCCCAATTAAAATCCTAATTATTTTCTCTCCCTGCTTTCCCTATTCTTTCCATCCTCTCCTTCTGTCTCTGTATACTCTCGGTCACACATGGCCATTGTAGCTAGAGACCACATCGAAGATCGTCACTGTCCCGTCCGCTCTCTCTCTCTATCCTCCTAGTCACACATGTCTGTAGTCGTTGGACACTGCACTGGAGATTGTCGTTGTGAGCAGAGAGCTCCGATCCCCTCTTCTCCCTCTTCTCTCTCTCTCTCTCTCTCTCTCTCTGTCACAATGGTCGCCATCATTAATACAACAGCAGAGCTTGTCGCTGTGAGCAGTAGTCGCTTCACACGATTCTAGCGTCGGTGCCTCTGCGCTCGATCCACGGTTCACAGGTACACATAGATCGCGGCAATCCATGGTTTCGCCTTTGTGCTTGATCCGTGTTTCACCAAGTTGAAGTCAGTGGGTCAACCCATGTATGGGATTTTAGTGTTTGATAAGGCTGTGGTGGTGTAGGTATTCCGATCTATGGGAGGTTATCTGATGTGCAGGCGACGGTTGTGTGGTGGTGGTCGTTTTGTTGTTGTTGTTTGCGGTGGTTATGGTGATGTTGTGTCACGGGTGGATTTGTGTGGTGTAAGCATTGGTTATGTGATAGTGTGGTTCAAGTGACAATTACATGTTGGTGGTCATTTTGAAGAGGTCGGACTCAGTGAGTTAGGTGAGTCCGGAATGATGAGTTCGAATGGGTGTAAGAGTGAATAGATGAGTTTTGGGCTACGAAACTTGCACGGGGATGTTGAAGGGAAGCAGGTGGTGGTTGGTGGCTGGCTTGGCTTAGTGTGGTAGATGGTGGGTAGCGATGGTGATTTTCATGTTGGTGGTGGTGGTGTTGGGTGGTTGTGATGGTGTTGTTGTGGGTGTGCGTAGTGTTTGTAACCAAGTATTGTGGTGGAATGGGATCGGGATAGAGTGTTTGGTGTATGTGACCAATTATGTAGTTCCTTATGACTATTTATTAAACTATTACTGTAAAATTCAATAATTTGTGACTAAAAGAATAATTTATGACCATTAAATTTGAAAATATATAACTAATAGATAAACTGTGACCTATAATTTTTTAATATGTGACCAATGAAATAAACTGTGACCCATAAAATTTTTGATTTGTGACAAATTAATTTGATAATATGTGACCAATAAATAAGTTGTAACCTATAATTATGTACACATGACCATTAATTGTATAATCGTGACCTTATCATATTTAATTAATAAATGTTTTTAATTAAATAGATAATACTTGATTTTTGCATCAATAAAACTTAAAACCTGATTTTTGAATTGTGTGCAGATAATACACGATTTGTGAAATTTTCCCATTCTTATTTTACTAGGCCCAAAAAATTGTTTCAATACCCAACAGTCCATTACCCAATTATACAACAAATATATCTTTTTCATACTTCATTCCACCATTACGCGTCAGGCTAGTTGAAAATTTTGAAAACAAAAATTCTGAATTTTTTTCCCTAATTACCATCTCATTGGAGAGCCATTGACCACCAACGCCTATGGCCTACCATTGACCAAAAACAAGGATGAAGAACAACTGAAGTTTGAAGAGTTTCGACTGGCAACTCCTTCGATTAGAACTTCATTTTCAGAATTTGAAACCCTGATAAAACTCTTCTGTTGTCGAGAATTAAGTTGACTCTAGCTAAATTTTAATATATATTTTGAAACCCTTGTAATCTTCATTTTATGATTTTATGATTTTTTTTTTGAATTATACATTCAAGACGCAAGTATTATTTTGATGCTTTCTTTAATTTCTCGAAATAAGTTTATTGGAACATGTAATTTATCAATTATCTAATAAAAAAATTTTAATTGTAAGAAAATTGAGAATGTAATGAAATACGTCCAAGTGCATTATAAATTTGTGGTACTATAGAAACAAATTATTTTAATGTGTGAAAAAATAACAAAACTTTTTCCATCATGTTTTCCATTTCATTTCTTATAAGAATTAGGATATGCTTGATTAAGATTATTAACGAGATTTAATCACCAAGATTGATCAAATCAGCCATAAGTTTGGAATAGATTATTTTGTCATTCTAGTGAATGCAATAATTGATTTTAGAAAAGCAGCTACTTTTACTCATAAGTGATTTGTTCACGAAATAATGATTTCGAATTATATTAACAAGTGTACGGTTCTTTAACAAGTAATAAAGTGGAAAAATAGAGTTCCGAATATTATCCCACAAAGATTGAATTAATTCAATTTTAAGTACTGAGACCATAACAGAAACAATAAAAATGAGAGTGTTTGTTGTGATGAAATTTTAGCTAAAATAAACTATGTATGTAATTATGAATGAATTGAATTAAATTAATTGCAAAATGATATTTGAATACAAATCTGACGAAATTAATGAATGAGAGACACACTAGGATTACGAATCCCCGAGCAATGCTCAATTTTAACCCTAATTTCACAATATCAAAACATGTTGAAATTTTGAAGAATCAATGCTCCTAAATCTATCCAACAATCTCTTTTGAGTAATGTTGAACCTACTCCCATATACCATCAGCCTATATCTCTATGATGTGTGCAAATATACAAGAATGCATGTAGTGTTGTGAGCACTTAAAGATTCACGCAAAGCGTAGAGGTATATCTTTATCCCTTATTGGACCCTACAATGATTTACACTCTGTCGAACTTATTCCCCTTCTTTCAAATGCATGAAATAAGTCGCCACCCTCACACAATTACGTGCACATAATCATGGAAGAAAATAATTGCATATAAACCATTCAAATTCAAATAACGTTTTACATTGTCAATAATGTAAAACTAGAAATAAAAAGATTACATCATTCTTTTAGTACAAACAAATTTAGCCTAACATGATGAGAAGAAGAAAACAAACTGAATATTAAAGAAAAGACATCATCAATTTAAATTTTGAATTGAATCCTTGCGTCTTGATATTAATCTTTACGTTCTTGTCTTGTTTTCTCCTATAAAAACCCTTATGAATGTGTTATAATGTGAATCTTTAGAGACGACCCTAGGATTTTAAAATACCTCACAAGTTTTGTTTCTATAAGAATTTCAGTTAGAATAGGGAATCAGAAATTTTTGTCTACGATTCGCCTGGGTAGTCGCCCAGGCTAAAGTTTTTGCCTCGATAATGTTTCTTGATGTTGGGCAGTCACCCGCTCAAAACAACTAGGCTGTCTTCCAAGTATAAAAATTCTTGAATGTTGTATTTTGATCCCCAAATTCAATTCTTGATTCTTTTAGATCCTTTATCTTTTTTTCTTCTCCTAACACTTCAAGTCCTCACTAAATTTGTTCTTAACTATTTCACATCATTGTTTATGCTTCCCCGTCATTTTTTAGCTATTTGCATTTTGGTCCCTAAACTTTCTTTTCTTTCATTTTTGCCCTTTTTGCATCTTTTCTCTTAAGTTCCATCATATCTAGTAATGTGGCTTTAGAAAATAAAATTGCACAAATTTAAGCCATATTCAAATACTTTTACCAATAATTTGTCATGTTTTGTGGGTAAAATAAGTGTGTAAAAATGCACTTATCAAACCCTCCAAACTTGATCTATTGTTTGTCCTTAAACAAAATTGTGACTTAACTCCACCACAAAACATGGCTTGACAACCTACAGTGTCTTATGATTAGAATTTAGTAATCAACATAAGAAATAATTTAAATAGTGAAAAAATAAAATCAACCTTTACCTGTAAATGCATAACTCGACGTATGTGTCTGAACTCATGTCAACATGTCAAGCTCGTGATTGGTTTACTCTCGGCCCATAGTGGTCAAATATACCATTTCTTCGCTCGAGAGATACACACACCCCAAGCTTATTCTTTTCACTCAATCACCTCGGATGTGTTCTAAAGTCAGGAGTTTAATTAACTGCATTCTTTTCCCTTTCTTAGCATGGATAAGTTTCACTCTTACAAGTTTACATGTCAATAAGTAGAGACTCTCCTATTTTGATTGCTTCAACCTTTAAGACTAAACTAAACTACTTGCCTCACATCAAAGATATAGTTTCATCAACCAAATGTCCAAAGGCTTTCTTCATGTCATTGTGTCTTTTATTCACTTATTTTCTGCTCATTTTTTTGTTTTTTTTTATATTGTCATCTTTTCATTTACTTTCTATATAACTCCTATAGTGAGCTTTAGGCCATGACTCCCAAACCAGTTGGCTTTAGGGCACTAGATTTTAAACTCTTACAGGTTTATTCACTCGAGTTATAGAAGCTCGATAAGATGACTTTTTATTAACTTCTATCCTTCTTGCTTTCTATATGACCTCTGTAGTGAGTTTTGAGCTGATAACTCTCAAACCAGTTGACTATAGGGCACTAGGTTTTTAGATGCCCTTGCAAGCTTAATAACTCGAGTCGTAAAGGCTATAAAAAGAAGTAAAAGGTGTATGACAATTTTTTTAACATGACCAGTACCCATTTTAGAATCCTTAACTCAAACTCATTCAACTACCGCTAAGATCTGAGAGTTCCAAGCCATCAATCTTCTATGAAAACAAGCACTAACATTCACACCCCCAAATTGATTTCAATTTGATTTCTATATAAAGAATTTGGGAAATTTTATTCAAACCTAGGTCAACAACTTCAACAATTAAATCCTCATGATCAAATTATAACCCAATGTAAGTGATAAGTCAATATAGCTATGTGCTCAATTAATTCAATATAACGTGGATATGTACTCAAATAAATGGACATGTAATGGTGTTGTCCATTAATCTAGCTAAAGCCATACTTAATTCAACTAATATCATCATAGGCGATAAGTCATTCAATGCTAAACTAAACATTTTTTTAGTTAAATAATTATACAAACCTTGTTAGCAATTGAAGGATTAGGTACAATGAGCATACGTATTCTAGAATTTATCCCACCCTCAAATAAAAGTATTACATAGTCTCCAATGTAAGAGCAAAAATAAATGAGTAAAAGATCAAATACTCCTCGGTGGTAGATGCGAATGATTAGAGGTGTCAGGTTGGTCTGGCTAGCTAGCTGATGTCATGACAATAATCATATTTTCTTGTTACTAGGATTTTGTCGAATAGGTAGAAGGATCAAGCTGGCTCGGCTGGAAGACGTCAACCATCACTTTTCTTCGTTGCTAGGCTTTAATTTTCTGTTCTCAGAGTATAAAATAAGTATTAGTGATAGCATATAAGGTTTAAGTATTTGCAATAAATTCACACCAAAAAATTCTAATCCCTAACTTCTAGAAAAACTATCTAACAGAGCGTACTCTCTACAAAAATCCTATAGTTGGGAGGAGATAAATTCTTCTAATTCATTTAGGGATTGAAATCTATGTACAACCTTAAGAATGCATATCACATCAATGTTAGCTCAACATAATGCTAGGATATTAACGATGAGCCTAAGTAAATTGAACTCAATAGATAAAAATGCCTAGGTTACTAATGTAAGTCTTAAAATACTACCTAAAATATGTCAAAAATCATCTACATGCATGAGTTTCTAAATATGGCCCTAAATACTAATGCAATCCCTAAAATTTTACTACTAATGCAGTACTTAATCAAAATAAGTGAAAGGGATAGAGGAATGGGTTGCATCCTATTAAGCGTTCGATTTATAGTCTAGAGCGTGTTTCATGTCACTTTGAATATGGCTTGGGAGGTCCTGAGTAGTTTGCTCAATATGATCTTATTTTGTATTGCAGCTATCCTCCAAATTTCATTCCTATCTTTCTCTAAGTGGTGTGACATTCCCTCATCGTCCATATAAAAGTCTACAGTGAATACCTCAATCTCTTTTTTATTAGTAAGAGTGGATGGAGGGTATACCACACAGGCCTCATGAACGTCTGGTGGTTTCTTCAACTCAATTCCTATGTCAATGACTTTAATCTGGAAACAGCTGTCATGCTCGGTAGGATATTTCAATCCTTTGAAAACATTGAAAGAGATTGCTCCTCCCCCAGCCTCAGAGTCAGTTATCCTTGTTGCACATCTATGAGGGCTCTTGTAGTAGCAAAAAACGATCGTCCCAATATAAGAGTCACGTCCTTGTCTTCTTCCATATCTACAATTAAGAAATCAACTGGAAATATTAGTTTATCCACTTTTACAAATACATTTTCGATGATTCCTCGTGGATGAGTAAGTGATCAATCAGCCAGCTGTAGAGTTATCGTAGTTGGCTTAGGCTCTCCTAATCCAAGTTTCCTGAAAATAGAGAGTGACATCAAATTAATACTAGCACCAAGGTCACACAAAGCTTTAATTAAGTAAAATTCACCAATGGTACAAGGAATAATAAAACTCCCTGAATCTTTCAATTTTTGTGGGAGCTTTTTCTGGATCCTAGCGCTGCACTCTTCAGTTAACATCACCGTCTCATGTTCCTCTAGCTTGCATTTATTCATTAAGATATCTTTCAGGAACTTTGTATAACTGGGCATTTAGAGTAGTGCATCAATGAATGAAATGTTTATGTAGAGCTTTTTGAAGATTTTGAGGAATTTCTTAAATTGCTGCTCTACCTTATACTTCTTCAATCTCTGAGGGAATGGAATTGGGGGCTCGAATGGATTGACAGAAGCAGTTGCTTTAGCCCGTGGTATATCTGAACATTTTTTTATAGTTGTTTCTCTGGTCTGGTCAATCTGTTTACCATGCTCTTCATCAGAAGGAGGCACTATTTCTTTGTCCGCATTTAATCTCTTCATATTGATTTCTAGTAATTGAACCCCACTTCTTGTAGTAATTGCTTGAACATGCTCTCTTGGATTTACTTTGGTATTGCTTGGCAAAGTATCTAGTGCCCTTGTTATCATAGAAAGTGCTATCTGTCCCATCTGCGTTTCTATGTTCTTAATTGCAGCACCTTGATTTTAAGAGTAGTTTCAATTTTTCTTATGAGCCAGTTATTTGTTTCTATGTATTTTTTAGTCTTTTCCATGAACTTTGCAAACATTTCTTCCAACTGAAGTATCTTCTCTGCTGAAATTGCCCCTGTGATCTATTCTAACTTTGGGCACCACCCCACGAGAGATTTGGATGTTCTTTCCAAATGAAATTTTAAGTGTCTGAATCCCGATAGTTCTATTGACATTGAATCCATTGCATGTACTCTACTTGTTCCATTTCCCGTGACAAAATTGGGCATTCCGTCGTACAATGATTCGCTCCACATTCTTCACAACTTGGTTTCTGTTCATATGCTACATTCGCTCACTATTATATGCTTTCCACCTTGTGAAACAGAGTGTCGATCTTCGTAGATATGGCCAAGTAAGTGTCTACCTCATAGATAGCCGGTGACTTCTTTTGAACCACCTGCTTAGAGGACCACATAGCTGAAGTAGTAGCCATTCTCTCAAATAATTCCAATGCTCCATCGATCGTTCTCGTGGATATAGAGCCATTGGATGATGAATCCACCATACTTTTGAAATATGGAAGTAACCCTGTATAGAAAAATCGGACTTGGGTCTTCTTATCGAAACCATGTTGAGGACACTTCATTAACATGTTTTTAAACCTATTCCAAGTCTCGTCAAATGATTCAGATTCTCTCGGACTGAATATCGATATGTCGTGCCTCAGTCTCGCTACTTTAGCTGGTGAGAAGAACTTTGTGCAAAATTTTTGAACCAGATCATTCCAAGTAGTAATGCTTGCAATAGGAAGTGAATCCAGCCATTAGAGTGCTTTATTCCATAGAGTATGTGGAAACAACTTCAGTCAAATAGCACATCTAAAATTCCTTGATACATGAAGTATTGACACATATCCAAGAATTGAGATACGTGTGTATGTGGATTTTCGTCAGCTCTGCCATAAAATTGATGTCCATTCTAAAATAGTCGTATCACATTGGTCTTCAATTGGAAGTTAGGCTGCCCAAACGGTGGATACACGATGCTGGATTGGCTTTGAATTAGTTGAGGAGTTATGAAATTTCCAACAAGCATGTTGCCTATGTCCATCGCCTCTTCTTCATTGGCTGGAATGATAGGATTATCCTGTTCGTTAGCCATTTCCAGTTGTGCTTCTTTAGCTTCTCTTTGCAGTCGATGGAAAGTTTTCTCAATTTCTAGATCAGCTAGAATCAATTCCTTCCTAGTCGATCTTAGAATGCAGACCTAAGATAAAACCAATAGTAGCATTTAGACTCTAAGATAAATGAATTGCTAAGAAAATAAAGCAAAATAAAAAAAATGTTTGAATTAGTGCCAAAGTAAATAAGTTTAAACTAATGCTTAATCCTCGACAACAGTGGCAAGAACTTGTTCACGAAATAATGATTTTGAATAGTATCTTCCAGTGTATGGTTCGTTAATAAGTAATAAAGTGGAAAATACAGTTTCGAATATCGCCCTACAGAGATTGAGTTAGTTCAATTTTAAGTACCAAGACCTTAACCGAAACAATAAAAATGAGAGTGTTTGTTATGATGAAATTATAACTAAAATAAACTATGTATGCAATTTTGAATGAATTAAATGAAATTAAATGTAAAATGATATTTGAATGCAATTTTGATGAAATTAATGAATGTGAGATGCACTAGGATCATGAATCCCCAAGCAATGCTCGCTTTTAACCCTAGTTTCACAATTTGACAACGTTGACCATCAATCTATATCTCTATGACGGGTGTAAATATACCAGAATGGATGTAGATTTGTGAGCATTTAAAGATTCACACAAAGCATAGAGATATATCTATATCCCCCTATCATACCCTACGATGATTTACACTCAGTCAAACTTATTCCCCTTCTCTTGAATACATGAAATAAGTCACTACACTTACACAATTACGTGCACATAATCAAGGAAGAAAATAATTGCATATAAACCATTCAAATTCAAATAATGTGTTATATTGTCAATAATGTAAAACTAGAAATAAAAAGATTACATCACATGATTCATCGTTGTCCTAGTATAAACAAATTTAGCCTAGTATGATGGGAAGAAGAAAACAAACTGAATAATAAAGAAAAGACATCACAAAATTAAATTTTGAATTGAATCATTGCATCTTGATGTTAATCTTCACATTCTTGTCTTGTTTTCTCCTATAAAAACTCTTATGGATGTGTTATAATGTGTCTTCCCATCTTTAGGGATGACCCTAAGACTTTAAAGCACCTCCCAATATTTGTTTCCGTAAGAATTTCAGTCAGAATAGGGAACCAAAATTTTTTCGCCACGATTGGCCTAGGGGACTAGTTTTCGCCTCAGTAACTGTTTCTTGATGTTGGGCAGTCACCTGCTCAAAACAACTGGACTATTGCCCAGTTATAAAAATTCCCAAATGTTGCATTTTGATCCCTGAATTCAATTTTTTATTCTTTTAGATCCTTTCTATTTTTTTCTTCTCCCAATACTTCAAGTCCTCACTAAATTTGTTATTAACTCTTTCACATCCTTGTTTATGCTTCCCGGTCATCTTTTAGCTATTTGCATTTTGATTCTTGAACTTTTGTTTTCTTTTGTTTTTGTTCTTTTTCGCATCTTTTCTTTGAGTTCCATCATATCCATTAATATAGCCTTTAATGCATGTCAATAATAAAAAAAGAAAATTTTAGCTGAGAGTTTTGATGAGTGTAATTCACTCATCAAACTAAAGCTTCTAAATCACGTTTTTTGATGCGTTCTTGGGCATTTTTGAACGTTTTGATGTGTGTATTTGTGTTGTTTTGTAGTTTGGACAACTCTCGAGAAAATACCACTATTGGGAGCCTGTGATGAGCAAAAATGATGATCAATAAAATGGAGCATGAATAAGCAAGTAATGAATAAGATTGGAGTGGAAATAGGCTTGGAAAACAAAAAGAAGAGAAGCAAAGCAGTGGCATTGGCGTCGAAAAAGAGATGAAATTCCAGCAGAACCTCTGGCACCATGGCGCCCAGGTCTGGCGCCATGGTGCCCAATGAAGAAAAGAAGGCAGCAGAAACTTGGGCACCACGGCGCCAGACTTGGGCGCCATGGCACCAGTTAACATGAGAATCGTGGCGCCACGCTTGGGCACTATGGCGCCAAATCCCAAAACGTTAGGCGCCATGGTGCCCAATGAAGAAAAGAAGGCAGCAGAAACTTGGGCACCACGGCGCCAGACTTGGGCGCCATGGCACCAGTTAACATGAGAATCGTGGCGCCACGCTTGGGCACTATGGCGCCAAATCCCAAAACGTTAATACCCGAATTTTTAATTATCATTTTGGTCAAAAAATCATACCCTAACCCTTGAGGACTCTTAGAAAATATAAATACCAAGATGAAGAACAAGAGAAAGGGGTTAGACGGCTGAAGAGGCAAGAAAAAGAGAGGCACTAATTGAGAGAAGATCGACCCGATTTTGGAGAAGAAGAAGGGAGAAAACTGAGAAATCAACAACAAGATTGAGAAATAGAGCAGCAACTTGAGTTTTTCTATCTTCTCTTATACATGCACTCTAGTTTGTATTTTATTATGTTTTTCTTCTCAATCATGAACTAAATTATTAAATCTAGGGTTTGATGTAATCTATTTGAGACATGATTTAATTTTTTTTTTATAGTATTTCCATTTAATTTTCCAGAATTGATTTGTATTGTTCTTGTTTAATGCTTTCAGTTGCCTGATCACCAATTAAATGAATTGATGTTCTAAATTTGACGCTCGAGAGAGGGAAATTTAGGCGTGATCTAAGGACAATATAACCTAAGTTTGTAGGTTTCGAGAGAAAGTACGAATCTTTGAGGGTAAAACAAGAACCAAGTGCGTGATAATCTTTATATATTTAATTCAAAATAGAGATATTGGGGTTAAAATATAGAAATATGTTCTATTTGACGCTCAAGAAGGGGAAATAGAATTAATTTAGGATTCTTGCCTATGAATTCGGGAAATAGTTGATGGAAATATCTATAGGGATTGAGACTTATGTCAAGAATATGATGAAATCATTCCCTAGACATTACGTAAGTTTGATTTAGTCTTTAGAAATTGCCTCACTTTTATTGCACTATTTAATTCATTGATGTTAGTTTAGTATTCAAACATTAATTTAACACTCGATTGTCTAGATAAAGTAAACGCGGACACAATTATAGTACTCAGTGGAAGTCGAATATCAATCCCTATGGGTTCGACACTTTTCAATTCTTTAATATACTACAAAACTTAACACTGTACGCTTGCGATATAAAATCACAGTGCATAAATCGCGTGGCAAGTTTTTGGCGCCGTTGCCGAGGATTGATTCATTCGAATTCAATTGATATTATTACCAATCGGCGTTCATTTTACTCTAGATTTTTATTTTTACCGTCATTTTTATTTTACTCTTTTTGTGTCTATCTTTAAAAGCTTCCTTGTGATTATTTTCAGCTGTTTATGCGAAGGGCGAGAAATCTAGATCTACTACTTGTTGATCCTGAACCAGAACACACATTTCGCATTCTCAGAGGCATACAAAGAAATGAACGGGAAGCAATGGCAGAACAGGATGCTAGAGCAGCCAATGAGGATAACCAACAAAGGGCTATTCAGGACTACTATTCCATCATCGCACGCCCAACAATTGCTGCAAACAATTTCGAATTGAAGCCAGGGTTGATACATATGGTGCAGCAAAATCAGTTTGGGGGTGCTGCAGTAGAAGACCCAAATGCTCATCTTGGATCCTTTTTGGAAATTTGTGACACGGTGAAGATGAATGGGTTACTGAAAATGCAATTAGACTCCGCCTGTTCTCATTCTCTTTAAGGGATAAAGCAAAGGCTTGGTTCCAATCACTACCGTATGGCTCAATTACAACTTGGGATGATTTGGCTAAAAAATTCCTCACCGAATACTTTCCACCTTCTAAATCAGCTCAACTTTGCGGTGAAATTAGCCAATTCAAACAACTCGACTTCGAGCCATTCTATGAAGCTTGGGAAAGATTTAAAGATTTGCTTAGGAGATGTCCTCAACATGGGTTCCAGAAATGGGTGCAAATTGAGATATTTTATAATGGGCTAAATGGGCAGACAAGGACTATGGTAGATGCAGCTGCGAGAGGCATTTTAATGGCTAAAACAGCAGAGGATGCATATGCTTTATTGGATGATATAGCCACCAACAGTTACCAATGGCTAAGTAAGAGA
This sequence comes from Olea europaea var. sylvestris, assembly GCF_002742605.1. Classification (NCBI taxonomy): domain Eukaryota; kingdom Viridiplantae; phylum Streptophyta; class Magnoliopsida; order Lamiales; family Oleaceae; genus Olea; species Olea europaea. Next base: position 17,529,045 of record NC_036251.1, read on the forward strand.
TCAGGTGTAAAGAAAGTAGTAGGACTTCATGAAGTGGATCCCATCACCGTACTAGCAGCTCAGGTTGCATCACTCACAAATCAGATAGTGACGCTTACCACTCAAGGAAATCAACAGAAGGTAGATTTAGTCATGAGTACTTCTTCTTCACACCAAGAGACAGAGGTTGCAAACGAGCAGGCCCAATATGTCAACAGTAAAAACTACAATCAAAGAGGAAGCTACCAAGCTAATCACTATCATCCAGGGCTGAGGAATCACGAGAACTTGTCATATGGCAACAATAGAAACACACTTCAACCTCCACCCGAATTCAACACTCAGAATTCTGATGGGAAACCACCCTTGGAAGTCATCCTTGGGACGTTCATTTCTGAGAGAAGATCACGCTTCAACAAAGATGAATTACGGTTAGATAATATTGAAACACATGTGTCCAACATGGGAGCCACAATGAAGAATCTTGAAGTGCAAATTGGCCAATTGGCTACCTCAAGGAAGTCTCAGCAAGAAAGGAAAATTTCCCAGTGACACTGAGGTTAACCCATGGGAACACTGCAATGCGATCACCCTAAGGAGTGGTAACATGGTTGAAGAAAGCAAACCTAAGGAGATTATGGTGCCTATGTCGGATGTCATAGTTACAGAGGAAAAGCAGAGTGAAAGGCAGAAAACTGTGGCAGAGGGTACAAAGATCTATAAGCCTTACTCGATCTCATTTCCGGACAACCCACCAATCTTGAAGCCCCCACTACCATTCCCGCAGAGGTTCATGAAGAAGAAAATTTGATGACCAATTTGCAATATTCCTGGAAGTCTTCAAGAAAATCCACATCAACATTCCCTTTATAGAAGGTTGGGCCAAATGCCTAACTACGCCAAATTCTTGAAGAAAGTGATGTCAAATAAGAAGAAGCTGGAGGAGTTCGAGACAATTAAGCTGACAGAGGGTTGTAGTGACATACTTCAGAAGCTGCCTCACAAATTGAAAGATCCGGGCAGCTTCAACATCCTGTGTAATATTGGTGGTATCACATTTGATAGGGCATTGTGCGACCTTGGAGCTAGTATAAACCTGATGCCCCTATCAGTGTTCAAAAAGCTGGGTCTTAGAGAAGTGAAGCCCACAACCCTCACATTGCAACTGGCGGGCAGATCGATAACATATCCCAAAGGTATGATTGAAGATGTATTGGTGAAGGTCAATAAGTTCATCCTTCCCGTGGACTTTGTGGTGTTGGACATGGCGGAGAACGAGAAAATACCGTTGATTCTTGGTCGACCTTTCCTAGCTACTAGAAGGGCATTGATTGATGTCCAGGAAGGAAAATTGACACTGCGGGTTAATGAAGAGCATGTGACATTCAACATCCATCAAGTAGAAAAGCCTCAAGAAAAAGTTAACATTTGCAATATGGCCCAATCGGCTGAAGCAGTTTTAGGTCACAAAGAAAAAAAGGAAGTGTTCTATGACCCTTTAGAACAATATATGGCTCTCAACTACTTAGTAAAGGATGCATCTACTGATGGAAAATACTCGGAAGCCGAAGTAGTGGATTTCATATTCACCCAAGAAGCTGATCCACCTGACAAAAAAGAAGGCTATGTGGCTAGGCCTTTGAAACCTCGAAACATTGTCAAACTAAAAGAGGTTTTGAAGGCTACATCGAGGTTCAAACTGCCTGATTTTATTGGCCATGCTATGGTGAAGGAGAATGCAAAGCCGAGGGTAAAATTCAGAAACAAGAAAGATGCTCCACTCGAAGATCCACCGTAGACACCTTGGTTGAGTCAAGCTAGTGACTATAAAGAAGCGTTTCTTGGGAGGCAACCCAAGCTTTCATCTTTATTTATTTATTCTGTTTTTGAATTTTAGGATAATTTATTTTATTTCAGAGTTGTTATTTAGGAATTCATCAATCCTACCCGTCCCTTAGGTTTTCGAAAAATCAAGTTGGTTATCGATGTTTGAGCTAAGTACTACTTGTTCCATAAGTTTAATATCTACATTGTGATTTTTCAGGAACATGACGTCGCAAATCAATCAAAAAACATTGACAAGGAGAAGCTGGATAAATCTCAAGTTTGGGGGGAAAGCTAGAAAAAACGTCCATCAAATTCAACATTAGTGCACCAAATCATCGTTGGCAATTCAGGAAAGTCCTCCTCTTTTTCTTTTAATTTAACATTGGGGACAATGTTTAGTTTATGTTTAGGGGGAGTGTATTATAAATTGTCTAATTGCCAAAATTTTTGGTTTTGTCTGATTTGTGTGCAATTTTTTTTGATTTGTGTGTTTTTTTTAATTATTTGTTTTTATTATTATTATTATTTATTTATTTTATGTGTGCATTGTCAAATAAAAACAAAAAAAAATTTCATTTTGTGTTTTGCATGCTTGTGTGAGTTAGATAGCCTCACCGGCGATGATGTATAATATTAAGAACATGTATTGGTTCATGGATTATGGATAAGTTATATGTGTGAATTAGATTTTTACTTATTCGTGTGAAACGGAAATTATTTTTTCACGTGGGTTGATTGTAGCGTTGTACATGAGTAGGTTGATCCATGTTTACAGGTTGAATAAGAGAACTTAGATGCTAAACCCAAATAACCTTTAAACATTATGATACCCTTAAACCAAATATAAGCTGTTTGGTAGGTTAAGCTGTTGCAGGAAAACTTGGAGATAAATGTGAATTCCATGTGTGCTAAATTTTGTGTGGATTGTCTGAGACTAGTATGATGAAAATTGGGTGAAAACTTTAAGTTAGAGGTCAAATTTCGAGAATAGGTGTTTAATAAGGGGCATTGCACTAATCATTGCATAAAAAAAAGATCCCAATGAGGACAACTTTAATAATCTCATTGTGAATCGTTTTTTCGTAGCCTTTATGACTCAAGTGATTAAGCCTGTAAGGGTTTAAAAGCTGGTGCCCTAAAATCGTCTGATTTAGGAGTCATCGACCTAAAACTCGTTACAATGGTCATTTATAAAGCTTGAGGGAGTGACGTCCACACAAAAGGTGTTTAAAGAATACATATAATTAAAAATAATAATAATAATAAAATAAATAAATAAATTTATATATCACATACTTTGATTAAGCCCCGAACACTTGTTTTAGAGGATTAAACCTTTGAAGAGAGGTTAGTAACTTGGTTGATTCCTAGAGGTTGAAGCAGTCAAAAATAAGGAGAATCCTCATTTGTTGATAGGTTGAACTGCAATAGTGAAATCTAACCAAACTTGAGCGATGTAAGAAATTAGCATAAAAAAATCAACTTTAGAATACACCTTGAAAAGAGAAAAGAAAACAAGTTTGGGGGTGTGTGAATCCCACGAGCGAGGTAAGGAAATATTTGACTTTTAAGGTCAGAAATTGGGTCAATTTATTATTGTACAGCGTTATGCTTAACTCTCCACACACACACTCGTTTGCATTGAATGAGCGAGGATTTGACGCATGCATTATAGTTTTGAAGTACTTCATGAATTTGACGCTGTGTTTTTAATCTTGAGCTATAAATGAAAGGTGTCTAACATAAAGTTTCTTTTGAGTGACTTTGTCTGTTTTAATCGTGCTTGTATGTTCGTTAATGATTATCTTTAGTTTTCTGTTTGCTCGAGGACAGGCAAAGAACTAAGTTTGGGGGTGTTTGATGAGTGTAATTCACTCATTAAACTAAAGCTTCTAAATCACATTTTTTGATGCGTTCTTGGGCATTTTTGAACGTTTTGATGTGTGTGTGTTTGTGTTGTTTTGCAGTTTGGACAACTCTCGAGAAAATACCACTATTGGGAGCCTGTGATGAGCAAAAATGATGATCAATGAAATAGAGCATGAATAAGCAAGTAATGAATAAGATTGGAGTGGAAAATAGGCTTGGAAAACAAAAAAAAGAGAAGCAAAGCAGTGGCATTGGCGTCGAAAAAGAGATGAAATTCCAGCAGAACCTCTGGCACCATGGCGCCCAGGTCTGGCGCCATGGTGCCTAATGAAGAAAAGAAGGCACCAGAAACTTGGGCACCACGGCGCCAGACTTGGGCGCCATGGCACCAGTTAACATGAGAATCGTGGCGCCATGCTTGGGCACTATGGCGCCAAATCCCAAAACGTTAATACCTGAATTTTTAATTATCATTTCGGCCAAAAAATCATACCCTAACCCTTGAGGACTCTTAGAAAATATAAATACCAAGATGAAGAACAAGAGAAGGGGGTTAGACGGCTGAAGAGGCAAGAAAAAGAGAGGCACCAATTGAGAGAAGATCGACCCGATTTTGGAGAAGAAGAAGGGAGAAAACTGAGAAATCAACAACAAGATTGAGAAATAGAGCAGCAACTTGAGTTTTTCTATCTTCTCTTATACATGCACTCTAGTTTGTATTTTATTATGTTTTTCTTCTCAATCATGAACTAAATTATTAAATCTAGGGTTTGATGTAACCTATTTGAGACATGATTTAATTTTTTTTATAGTATTTCCATTAATTTTCTAGAATTGATTTGTATTGTTCTTGTTTAATGCTTTCAATTGGTTGATCACCAATTGAATAAATTGATGTTCTAAATTTGACGCTCGAGAGAGGAACATTTAGGCATGATCTAAGGACAATATAACCTAGGTTTGTAGGTTTCGAGAGAAAGTACGAATCTTTGAGGGTAAAACAAGAACCAAGTGCGTAATAATCTTTATATATTTAATTCGGAATAGAGATATTGGGGTTAAAATATAGAGATATGTTCTATTTGACGCTCGAGAGGGGAAAATAGAATTAATTTAGGATTCTTACCTATGAATTCGGGAAATAGTTGATGGAAATATCTATAGGGATTGAGACTTATGTCGAGAATACGGTGAAATCATTCCCTAGACATTACGTAAGTTTGATTTAGTTTTTAGAAATTGCATCACTTTTATTGCACTATTTAATTCATTGACGTTAGTTTAGTATTCAAACATTAATTTAACACTCGATTTTCTAGATAAAGTAAACGCGGACACAATTATAGTACTCAGTGGAAGTCGAATATCAATCCCTGTGGGTTCGACACTTTTCAATTCTTTAATATACTACAAAACTTGACACTGTACGCTTGCGGTATAAAATCACGTTGCATAAATCGCGTGGCAAGTTTGCAAAGAAACACATTACCTTCGAGTTCTTGGCAAGTAGAGAAGTTGACTCAATGACTTTGATATGCAAGGTATTCTAATGTGCTAATTTTGTAATGCCCGGGGAGATTGGGAGGAAAAGGTGTTGCTTGTTGAAGAGGATATGAGTGTCGCGTGTGTGGGTGAAGGGAGGAACTTTTAGGGATTATTTGCATGGGTGAGGGATTTAAACCCTCACCCAACTGGGCTGTGTGTACGCATGGCTTGGGCCATGTGTACGCACTTCCCAAACAGATTGGCCACCGGCCAATCTATTTCATCGTGCGTAAGCACGGCTTGCAAGTTGGTGCTTACGCATAGTGAAGGCATGAATTTTTATTTTTTTTGATAAATCATTAAACTAATTCTCTTTATAGCAAAATGAATGTGACATGGAAGTTGAACTTCAATCCCAAAAAATTTTATACAAGTTACCTTGTACCCAAAATTACATTTTTCAGTCTCGATGACATTAATATCTCATTTTTTACCTAGATATTCGTGATGCCCCCCAATTGCACGCATGTGATGATTGAGCTTCCCTAAGCGTGTGCAAAACAAATATGAAATTTCGTCACTTGTGTATTAACTCAACAACTAAGTAATGAATGGATAACACCTAATCTATCTAACACACCAAAGCAATAATAAGAACATAAAAATCCTCATCTAGTGCAACAAAGCGGAATAAAATAAAAGGGAAGAGAATTGGGTTACCTCCCAATAAGCGCTATTTTTATAGTCTGTAGCTCGACTTTGTTACTTAGGCTACTTTGCATTGTTAAGAGGTACAGTCATCTTCTCATTGGAGTAGTCACCTCCCTAATAGGCTTTCAACTATTATCCATTCACTTTAAACCTTCTCTGTTCATCATGAGATACCACTTCTACAGCACCATGTGAAAGCACGACTACCACTGTGAAAGAACCTGACCACCTAGACTTTAGCTTTCCAGGAAAGAGTTTGAGACGTGAATTGAACATCAATACTTACTGGCCAACTTCAAAATCCTTTTCTCTTATATGTCTGTCATGCTATCTCTTGGTCTTCTCCTTGTAAATCTTTGCATTCTCATATGAATCCAAACAAAATTCATCTAGCTCATGAAGTTGTAGAACCCTCTTTTCTCCTGCAACCCTCATATTGAAATTGAGCAAGTGAGTTGCCCAATATGCCTTTTGCTCTAACTCAATGGACAGATGGCAAGCCTTTCCAAAAATCAATCGATATAGAGACATGCCAATTGGAGTCTTAAACGTTGTTCTATAAGCCCAAAGTGCATCGTCTAGTTTCTTAGCCCAGTCCTTGCGAAAGGCATTGACTGTAGCATCGAGAATCTTTTTTAACTCCCTGTTGGAGATTTCCACTTGCCCACTAGTCTCAGGATGGTACGGAGTCAAAACACGGTGTTTCACTCCATATTTGGCTAACAACTATGCAAATAAGTAATTACAGAAATCCTTTCCACCATCACTAATAATTGCTCTTGGGGTGCCATATTGAGTAAAAATGTTCTTCTTCATGAACAGAGTTAACACTCGCCCGTCGTTAGTTGGCAAAGCCACAGCTTCAACCCACTTAGACACGTAGTCCACTGCCACTAGTATGTATTGTTGATCGTAGGAGGGAGGGAATGGTCCCATGAAGTCAATGCCCCAAACGTCGAAAATTTCAACTTCTAAAATGCTGTTTAAAAGCATTTTGTTCTTCCTTGAGATATTTCCAGTCGACACTTATCACAATGTTTCACCATATAACGTGTGTCCTTGAACAACATAGGCCAATAGAAACCTGATTGTAGTACCGTTGGTGCTATCTTGTTTGCTACGAAGTGGCCCCCATACAATGTAGAGTGACATGACTCTAATACTTGATGCTACTCTACCTCTGGCACACAACGACGTATGATCTGATCTGGACCCCTTCTGTAAAGAATTGAATCATCCCAAAAGTACTGTTTTAGGTCACTGAAGAATTTCTTCTTTTGGTGACTCGAGTAGTCTGTGGGATGATGAAGCGGGCCAAATAATTGACATAATCGGCATACCATGGGGTATTGATAATCTGAAAAAGCGTTTCATCAGGAAAAACTTCATTGATCTCTATTGTAGGGTTTGATTCATGTGATTCGAGACGAGAAAGGTGATCTGCCATAACATTCTCACTTCCCTTTTTATCTCTGATCTCCAAATCAAACTCTTGCAATAGAAGTATCCATTGAATAAGCCTCAACATTGCATCCTTCTTGCTTAGTAGATATTTTAAGGCTGAATGATTCGTATAAACAATCACTTTTGACCTAATCAAGTATGATCTAAATTTGTCAACAGCGAACACTATTGCCAAAAGCTCTTTCTCTATAGTCACATAATTCATTTGAGCCTCATCCAAAGTCTTACTGGCATAGTGAATAACATGGGAACTCTTCTCCTTCTGTTGACCCAACACCGTCCCCACTACATAATCACTGGCATCACACATAAGTTCGAATGGATAATTCCAATCTGGGGAAGCCAATACTGGAGCAGAAACCAAATTTTCTTTTAGGATGTTGAAAACTGTCAAGCACTCCTTAGAAAAGTGAAATTGGGCCCCTTTTTCCAGTAGATTGCATAACGACTTCGAGATTTTGGAAAAATCTTTGATGAAGCGACGGTAAAACCCAGTGTGACCTAAGAAACTTATAACTCCCTTCACTATTATCAGCGGTGGTAGTTTTTCGATGACTTATATTTTAGCTCTATCAACCTCAATATCTCGTGCTGAAATCAAATGCCCTAACGCAATCCCTTCTTGAACCATGAAATGGTATTTTTCGCAATTTAATACAAGGTTTGTGTCTTTACATCGCTGCAACACTTTTCCCAAATGTTCAAGGCATTTCTTAAATGATTTTCAAAACACTGAGAAATCATCCGTAAACATCTCAATAATATGTCCCACCATGTCTAAGAATATAGACATCATATAGCGCTGAAATGTGGCTGAAGCATTGGAAAGGTCGAAGGGCATCCTCCTATAAGCAAAAGTGCCATAAGGGCATGTAAAATTCGTCTTCTCTTGATCATCAGGCATTATAGGAATCTGGTTGTACCCCGAATAACCATCCAAGAAACAGTAGCAGGCATTTCCAGCGAGTCTCTCTAACATTTGGTCAATGAAAGAAAGGGAAAAGTGATCCTTCCTAGTGGCGTTGTTGAGTTTGCGATAATCAATGCAAACTCTCCAACCCGTGACTGTCCATGTAGGGATGAGCTCATTATTTTCATTTGGGACCACTGTGATTCCTCTTTTTTTTTCGGCATTACTTGTACTGGAATAACCCAATGGTTGTCTGATATGGGATAGATTATCCCTGCATCCAAAAGCTTTAATACTCTTTTCTTATCACTTCCTGCATATTCGAATTTAATTTTCATTGATGTTCAACTGAAGCTTTGTAATCATCTTCCATCAATATCTTGTGCATGCAAAGCGAAGGGCTAATTCCTTTTATGTCTAATATCGTCCAACCTAATGCTGTCTTGTGCTCCCAAAGTACTCTTAGCAGCTGATCTTCCTCTGATTCTGTAAGATTGTTCGAGAAAACTACTGGGAGCGAATTCTTTTTCCCCAAATACGCATAGCGCAGATGAGTGGGCAACTGTTTAAGTTCGAGAGTTGGAGCTTGCTGTATAGATGTTAAAGATTTTTTGGGTGTTTCACCAAGCTCCAAACATGGCTACTTGAAAAGTGATGGTATGGCTGCCAAATAACGTGCACACTCTTCTGCTTCCTCTTTTTCCGATGGCAATTCCTGAAAATGCACTAAGCAAGCCCCAAGTGGATCTTGAGGTTGATCAAGATTGAATGTCTCTAACATTGTTTCCTTTATTATGTCAATCTGCATGTAAGAATCTGGTTCATTCTAAAATCTAAAGACTCTAAACACGTTGATTGTCAGTTTCTCTTCATCTAACTTCAATATCAACTGACCTTTTTGCACATCTATCAGAGCCCTTCTAGTAGCCAAAAATGGGTGACCTAATATGAGGGGGACGTCCCGATCTTCTTCCATATCCAAAATAATAAAGTTTACTGGGAAGATAAACTTATCGACTTTGACCAAAATATCTTCACAAATACCTCGCGGGTGTTTGATCGACCTGTGACAGGAGCGCTTGTCTTAACTTGTGGACTGTCAGATGACTCGATTCAATTTTTCTCTGTTGTTTTGTCTGATTCATCAACTTGCTCCTCACCCGTGGCAGGTGTCTTTTCTGTGATAGTTGCTCGCCGCTTTACATGTATTTCTGGTAGCTGGACTTCACTCAGTGTAGTTATGGCTTTGACCCGCTCCTTAGGGTTTGTCTCGGTGTTGCTAGGTAACGTCCCTTGAGCTCTACCTGATAGTGCGGCTGCAATCTATCTCACCTGTTGTTCCAAGTTCTTGATTGAGGCCTGTTGATTTTGAAAGTTGGTCTCAGTTTTAGTAATGTATTGAGCCAACAAATCTTCTAAAGATGGTTTCTTTCCTTGCTGTTGTTGCTGATGTTGGAACCCCGATGGTTTATTCTAATTGCTACCTTCTTGTCCTTGTCCCTGATTGCTAGACCATGAAAAGTTTGGATGATTCCTCCAACCCGAATTAAATGTGTTGGAGAAAGGACTATTTTGTTGTCTCTGAAAGTTCAGCGACTAGCTCACTTCTTCAGACTGGTTAATATGTGTAGACGCCAGAGGGCACTACGTAGTATTATGATCAGCTCCACAACCTTCACAAATCGGTGGAGATTGGTGTACCATGTTAATTGACTGAGATAGATTGTCCATTTTCATTGTAAGAACTTCCATTTGTGCAGCCTTTGCTGTCATTGTATCTATATTATGCAACCCTAATGTCTTCCTTAGATCTTCCCTATCAGTTGGGCACATCAATTGATTCTCAGCTATTCTTTCATAAAAGTCATATGCCTCATCCACATCAAGTTTTATCACCGATCCTCCTACAGAAGCATCTATCATATTTCTAAATTCTTGCTTTAGACCGTAGTAGAATAGATATTGTTGAGCCTTTTAGGGATGTCAAGGTTGGGGCATTTCCTGAAAAAATTCTTGAATCTCTCCCATGCCTCCGGATAGCTCTCGAGATCTTTCTACTTGAAAGTGTGGACTTCATTCCTGACTTGATGAACTCGAGAAGGTGGAAAAAATTCATCGTAAATTTTTGAACCATATCGTTCCAAGATTGAATGCTCCCAGGTGGTAAACAAAGAAACCATTCCCTAACAGTGTCCATTAAGGTATGAGAGAATAATCTCATTCGAAATGCATCTTTTGATATTCCTTCGTAACTGATTACCTCACATAGCATAAGAAACACCGAAATATGTTCATGAGGACTCTCTGTAGCTTTTCCAAAGAACTTGATGTCTTGGTGATTTTGGAACAAATTGATGACATCTGGTCTAAGGTGGAAATTAGATTGTCCAAAGGGAGGATATACTACAGCTGGTTGCACTGGTGCTGGAATTGGATTAACATAATCTCCAACTAAGATAGGGGCTTCATTCTGGATAGCTCTCGGTTGATTTGGTTATGGTATTTGCTCGTGAAGCTTAACCTGATTCTGTGGTTGATTTTGGTTATCGGTCATTTTCCTTGCTTGACGTTGAACTCTTCTACGATTTCTAAATGTTCTTTCTATTTCGTGGTCTATTGGAAAGAGATTTGGCTCGTCAGGATTTTGCATAAACTAAAGTTGCCTAAAAAGTGTAATGGTAACCTAAAAACAACAACTAAAAATAAAATAAAAATACAAACAATAAAAATAATAATAATAAAAATAAAAACGAATCTAAAATATCTAATAACTAAAATTAACATCATTATTCCCCGACAACGGCACCAAAAACTTGTTCATCAAAATCCTGCGAGCGTACAGGTTCGTTGTACAAGTAATAATTATGATGAAAGAGTTATCATCCTACAAGGAATAAGGTCTAATTCTAGTGTATTCGATATAATTAAATTCGTATGAGTAACCAAAAGTTGATTTTTGTTTGAATAGCTAATTAAGTTCTATAACTAAAAATTGAAAAATTAATGAGAATTTGTTTTAGAATTCACATGAGTGAATGTATTAGATTTCCGATGCCACTGATCAACTCTTAGTTCTAATTCTTAACCTATGACAATTATCTCAACTATGCAATTGTAACGATCGATAATTCCACTTTTATTTATTATTTTTTCCCAAAATATAATAAACCTATGATTACCACAAGACGATCATATTCCTAATCCAAATTCATTTGGCAAACACGCATTGATGTACAGGATTATCACACGTGATCGCACACGTCATAAATATTATTCCTAACATTCATGGTCCATGCGTTCCAATAACAGTGTTCTACCTACCGTGAGTTTTTCTATACTACGAATAAGCAACTTATTATCCGAATGGTGCACATACATTAAAACAATATGGTTATACATATTAAATTAATTACAACATAGGAATTAAGATAAAAACATAAGGTCTTGAATTTAAAACTAAGAAACAACCAGTTTTGTCATCCATTCAATACGAAGATAGTTAGCCTAGCATATTAGTGTAGGAAATACATGAAAAATAAAAGAACAAATCACCCGAATCATTAAAGTATGAAAAGAATCTGAAATCCTTCAATTGATACCTTTAATTCCGAATCCAAGTGATGATGTCTTGTACTTCAATGTATATCTCTCTCTTTCTCCTCTTTGTCGACTTGAAAGATGATAAAATTAGGTTCTCCCATTTTTTAGCCGACTCTTTGCATAAATATGGCTCCAAAAATTTCAAACCAAGACTTTTCAAAACAAAATAAGGAAGCAAAAAGTTGAACCATGTGTACGAATGTTCATTTGATGTGTACGGATAGTAGCCTCGATTGAGTTTCGAAAGTTCAATTTCCCAATTGTATGTATTCAAGGCCTACAGGCCCATGCATACGTATAGTTCAATTATTTTAGGGGACAATTTGCAATTTGGTCCCTGAACTTTTTAAAGTGTGTTCTGGACCTTTTCCAAAATTTCTTGTCCCATTATCTTCTCTTCAATTCCAATTGACTCTCGGTGCTCTCAACTCATCGTTCTTAGGTCCAATTCAACTTTTGGATTATTGCATTCTAGTCCCCAAACTTTTCCCTTGATGTAATTGAGTCATTTTTCCTGCTTATTTTCTTTATTCTCGTATCTTCTATTGATTGTAACCTACACACAATATATACATAGGATTAAGCCATATTTCATCAAATTCATCAACAAATATTCAATTTTAGTGGCCTAAATAAGTGTATAAAATACATTTATCATCCACCTTCTATGTGGGAAGTTCCCATTGGTGTCCCTAGATCACGTGGTGTTACTAGAACCAAGCTAGACATTGCCCAATTTATGGGGAATTTTTTTAACATTTATTAGCAACGATTTTATCAAGGATATGGTGAATACTTAATAGAAATTATTCTTGAATCTCATGTAGTACTTATTAACATAGTAATTTGAACAATTACATACCAGCAGAGGCGAATCCAAGAGTTTGAGTCAGCACGGACGGTCATTGACCGTCTACCGTCGACCGTAATAAGATATTAAGAGCTCGTTTAATACTATTTTTTGTTTAAAAAAAATACATTTTGAAATAGTTGTTTGATGGAGAATGTGTGGCTAAAATAATTAAAAAAAAGTTTTGAATCTACGTGTAATATTATTTTATTGAAAAATGTGGTTGAAAAAAAAAGAGAAAAGTGCATTTTTAAAAAAAAGGGAATCAAACAAGGCCTAAAGTTTAAATATTAATAATTATTTTGTTCAAATTGAATATATATAATTCTGTTATAAGAATAAATCGAACTCATCAAATAACATTATTGCCAAGCTTTGTATAATTTAAAGAAAGAGTACAAATTCAAACAAATATACTTTTGTTAAAATTGATAAAATCTAACAAATATTATTTTGATAAACTTATTGTCAGCTCTTAGGGGATGCCTAAACGGTTAAGATTATAATGCCTCTAATAGAAGGTCACAAGTTTGAATCCTGTTCGGTCTCCCTCCACATTGAATTTTGGCAGAAATTGCAGAATTAAAATATTACACAATGAATTTGTTGGTAAAGAGCTTGAACCCAAGACTTGCACTTTGTAAACTCAAGCTCTAACCAAGTGAGCGATAAGAGGTGTGTAAATAAATTGCATTACCAGTAATACAAACTAATCTTTAATCTCTTATATTGAAGGGATGTTTAGCATTGATTTTCCACCCTAAAAAATCAATTTTCTTACCGTTATTTCACTATTCAGGCTGTCATTTTTTACCATTTCTTTCCATCGATCAAAAAATTAATTATCAAAATTTATACCAAACAAGCTCTAATTAGACGTCCGATCTAATTAAACAATCTCCGGTATGAATGTATGCATTTTTAATTTTGGAAAGACGTAGCCTTAACCAATGAGAAGATATATATTGACTACAAAGGGTCTTTTCGAGCCAATCATATGACCCCACTTAAATAATTTTTTAGTTAAAGTTTCTAATTAAGAAGACCCAAAGTCAGCTAATACGCCAAGGTTGCATTAAGAAGAAATGAATAGGCAATTTCATAGTACCAGGTCAAATCTTATTACCATTTATTATTATTATTATTTTTTTTAGAAGAGTAATTTACCTTTCTATTCCCCTTCAAATTCTATAATGGTAGTTTAATTCATAATTAGTAATTTACATTCAAATGAAAATCGGTTTAATCCTTTTATTTAATTTGATTGTGTAAAACAATTTTAAGTTTATTATTCTTTGTTTTGAGACTATGCATGTTCTCTATTTTAAAAACTATAAATCAAAAAAAGCATTCGATGAAATTAATTGCCTTTTTCATAGCCATGTTAATGATTAAACTCAAACATGTTTGATTAATTTTCAAAATAATTAAAATTTACTTTATTAATTAACGAACAAAGAAGCTTAATTATGATAGATACAAAATGAACGTAAGTATAAAATCAACCAAATAGATCTAGCTATCACAAAAGGATAAAGTAATTTTCAAGTTTAGGTAGTGAGCTTCGAATTAAATGGAAATTTACTAATATAATTAAAACCCTAAATGCAAAAGGCCGCCAAGAACTGCTAATATAAAACCACGATCGAAAAATTTGGAGAGGAAGTGGTAAATCCAATTTGATTCTGGATATGTTATGTCACAGGAAGTAAAAAAATTAAAAAATTAAAAATTAATGGTCATTTAATTAAAATAAGTGGGATCTTGATTGTAAATTTTGCTATACAGACACACGACTCTTCTCACATCTTTGATACAATAAATCGAACAAAATTGGATAACATAATAAAAAAAAATTTATTATTTCTTAATATCGTCAAATTATGTTTAACTGATCTTACCAAATCCATCACCGTGACTCATGCATTCGGATTAACTTGCTATTGGGACTTTGCAATCTCTTGTCCTAAAGTGCCCAAGTATATTTGTGACATTCACGGGCATGGTGGGTGTATTACTCTAAGAGAAGCCTAGAACCACGTCTTGGATCTTCACTAAATATAATTGAAAAGACTGTAATTAAACAAGATATATTTAATCTTTTTTCCTACATGGGGACCTTCTCTTTAGTAAAGAAACCAGATATTGTTTTTACTCCGAGGCCATTACAATCATATTGTTTTCAAAATTCAATATTTTTATGCCATTAGATAATTATATTTCATCTACTTTACTTCGTTGTTTAGTAAAAAGTTTTAAAATTTTTGTTGATATTTGTTTAGAAAATCGAGAAATTGATAGATTGATTGTTATAGAAAGCCACATATTATTCCCACTAAATAGAAATAGAGATGACTCCTCTTTACAGATCAAGAAACAAATCACTGAATTTTCTATCTCTTGGTGTCGGAGTTTCTTGATGGAAAAAATTTTCTTTTAAGATTTTCTGTTCTTAATAGATTTTGAACTTTTTAAGAAAAATTTCCATTTTGACCAAGTAATTTGAAGACTTTGTAATTGGTAATAAGATTTATCATTTTCTCTTAATTAGTAGACAAACATTTTTCAAATCACTCAAAGATTTTTTCAAAAGATCTGTCATTCTCCCTTAATTAATATTTAATAGATAGATTTTTTCTTACCAGTTAAAAAAGACTTTTGAATTAATAGAAACACCCAAACGAATAATATTTTATTAACATGTCCATTTCAATTATGAGGACCGAGTCTTTGCCTTGTGTTGTTCTTTCCCTTGGTTTCACACCATGATTCAGACCTCTAGTCAATTAATCATTTAAACTTCAATAAATAAATAAATGTTATGGAAATTTCATGGTATCTATTTGGACATTCACATGAGCATTTTTCTTAGCCGACAAATTAATGAGTATATGTCAATATTTTAATTTCATGTTTATATTCCTTTGGTTTCTGACAAAATTTCACTAAAACTCTGGTGATTTTTTTTTCATTTATTAATTTCATAGCATATTGAATATCTCTGCTTATACAATTATTTGCAATCGTATCA
>NC_036251.1:17545220-17592002 GCF_002742605.1 Olea europaea var. sylvestris
ATAATAATAATAATAATAATAATAATAATAATAATAATAATAATAATAATAATAATAATAATAATAATAATAATAATAATAATAAATCAATAAATTTCTGCGTAAATATATTCACATTTCAATTTTTGTTAGCTACAACACGCCAAAATTATAATTGGGGTTATTAATTTTGTTTATTTACATTTATGTTCCTAACTTCTTTTTTTTAGTATTTTAATTTTAACTTCATTTTAAATAACACATGTTGTTTCTGATGACAGCCAAAAATTTCGTTAGGAAGGAGTAAAAAATTATTTGTCATACGTATTTTTAAATAAGCAAGATAAACAATAAATACATAAGTTCAACAAAATACGTGTCCCACGTTAAAATAATATTTGAAGAATAATCGTGTAAAGATAAAATTTGACAAATAGAACATAGAAGATATTAAATGTGATTTGCAGTTAACTAAAAGAATAACTTGAAAAACAATTTTTTTCCTCCGGTCAAATTAAAATTGAATCAACTCAAACGAGCTAAAAATAATATAATTATTTTAAAAAATGACTACAAAAGATCAAGGGCGGACCCACATGGGGTCATGTGGGGTCATTACGATGTATCAAAGTAGGTCGATCCAAATTAGTATTTCAAAAATTTCGTTAATATGTTGATTTTTAAAATTTGCTGATAATCGTATACTATCCAAATCTACAAGTCGCTTGCATTATCTAGAAGTTTGTTTCAAAACTACATCGTAGACATGTCGAATGGTCCAAATAGATATAAAAAATAGTTAAATATGCGTCAAACGTACATATTAAAGAGACATTTAACTTGTCTTTTAAAAAAAAAATCAATTATTTCATTAATGTTTATTATTTTTTCACGATAAATTTTTCAATATAATTTACGTCATTTTATTGGGAAATTTTACATTAAAAATGATGTCAAAAATTCTAAAATCGTTACGGATTAAATGTAATTTGAATTACTATCAAATTATTTTTTCGTCAAACTTAAATTTCATTTACTTCCTATATCCAATTTGGTTTACTCGTCGTTAGCTCAACATCCATAAATGACATGGTAAACAAAATTGTACATGTTGCAAAATTCATTTAACAATATTCATAATGATAGAATTATAAGACACTTTCAAGATGTCAAAATACGTATTAAATTATTTTTATAAATATTATATTGTTTTAAAAAATTACACATTAATTTTTGAAGTTAAGCACAACCCGCGATGATGGCCTCGCAAGTAACCACGCCCTCACATGCCCAGCGAGTCCCCATGAATAAAATAATTCCGACCCCATGTGTATGTGTTGTGTCAATCTCGCGGTCATTCATGTGAACACTGTAGCACAACTCTAATTTTTGACCCCACAACTCAAAACAGCTGGGTCCACCTTTGCAAGAGATGGTATATAAATAAGGCAAAAAAAAAAAAAAAAAGTATATTTCGCGGTGGAACATTCAACACGGCAACTCCAACTGTGCTCTCCTCTACTCTATATAAAGGATCATAGTTTCATTTTACATGCAACAAAAATAGAAAAGGAAACAAAGAATTCAGTGTGAAAATGTTGGGGAAATGGGTTGGGATGCTAATTTTGGTTACTATGGTTCCAATGGCACACGGCATAACTCCGAGTGAATGTAAGGACGAAAAGAATACTCTGCTTTATAATTGCAGGCCAATTATTTTTGGGAGTAATCCATCAGCTGCATGTTGTCAAAACGTAAGGGATGCTCATATCGAATGTGTTTGCCCTTATGTCAGCCCTAAAGTGGCAGCAACAATTAGAACCATTGGAATATCACGTTTTGTGAAACTGATTGAAGGCTGTGGGAGATCTGTTCCTCACAACTACAAGTGTGGAAGTAGGCTTCTCACTCTCTTCGTTTTTAATCATGATGACTTGTTAATGGCTAAGATTATTGCTAAATTTAACTTCTAAATGTCAGATAACTTACAACCTATGTTTATTCTTGCAGGTATTACCTTTCCACCATGAAGTGCCCCTAAAGATCAGACCCTTAAACAATATTTCTATAATTATTTATGTTCTAGTGTGGTAGAATAAGTTAAGCTCCATTGTGGTAGCTAATCACTTTGTTTAAGCTTACTTTGTTATGTGTTTGGTGTCACTTTCCTGTGTTTAATTTAATGCATTATCACAAATAATATTATGTTTTTATGCTCTATGTTTTCCGTGTGTTTTTGTTGATTCTTGTTTTTGAGAATTTATGAATTCCGTCAAATGACATAGATGTTCATTTGATCCTTCTTTACTGAATTTTTTGAGCTTATTATTGTATCTTATATAAAGAAATTCATAAAGCAAATTATTATTCAGCCGAAAACATAAGTCAAATTGATCATTTTTTTTTGGTCAAATTTTATGAAATCTTTTCTAAAATCTAGTTAATTAAACAATGTCCCAATTATTCATTTCAATTAGAATTTTCACAAGTAGTTTTACGCTCAATTCTGACTGGGACAATCTAATAGATTTGTGGTCTACAAAATATAATCTATTGCGAAATTAAATAAAGATGAACACCAAAAATAATGCCGTAACCCCTAAGAGAAACATCAACGGCCCCATGTCATTGGTAAAATAATCAAATATCAAAGAATGAAAAATACAATAGTTTCATTTAGTAATTTTATAAAATTAACTAAAATAATCAAAAGCAAACAAAGAACAACTCCATTGTTTTCTTATTTCTTTTGACTTGTTGGAGAAATGAAATCAAACCCTTCGGTCTTTACTTTATCGCCACTGCACTATTGCCTTTGGTCACAACCATTGGTTCGATTAAGATTTACGAATCTTAACTCATGCCAAGTTGTAACAACCAGAAAATTTTAGAATAAAATTTATTTATTTTATATTTTATATATTTACATTTTTTAAAGTTGAGGACTAAAATAAAAAATATTTTAAATTTCTATTTTATTTGCTCCAAATAATTAGATATTGATAGAGCGATATTTAATATATCAATATTAGACTCATTTTATAAGTCGTAATTAATTAGAAGTCTTTGACTCGAGAAAAAGTTATTTCGGATAAGTGAGGCCCAAGATATTAAGTTCAAGGATGTTATTTTTATTTGATGAATAATTGAAGTTGGTTTATGATTTTAGATAACCATGATTTCACGCGTACAAAAAAATCCTAACTTGATTAGGATAAATGTTAATTGTTAATAATAATCCTTAGTAAATAACTATCTTATTTACCCAACAAATACCATTAGTTAGCCGATTACGTGTAGTGTGTGCATTGTTTGATTATTTTAGAAAACAAATTCTAAAGCAAACCAAAGTCTTCCAGCAGTCCTCGATTTTGATGATAAAACAATACTTTTGCTAAAATGGTAGATATTGAGAAATTCATTTGAGTCCTACCTACCTATATAGACATGTGTGCATGCATGGAATAACACACCAATTAGGATTAAGTCAAATCATGGTCACATACTTCAATACATAAACCAACTCTCTATCACACGTGAACTGTTTGAGATAAAGACAAAATGATAGTACAAATCAAATAAATCTTTTGGTTGAGATAAGACTTATCTTTTACTCTAGTCACCCCTATATAAGAATCACATATTCTAAGCATATACCCACAGAAATTTCAGAAAGCTTTTACCTAAAGAATATAAATAGTAGAGAATGAAGCATAAAAAAGAGGTTTTCACGTGCATTTTTTTGGTCCATTACAACTTTTCAAATCAACGAGGTAAGATACTTTATGTGCAAGTGTTTTCGTTTCCTTATACTTTATATGTAATTAAATATGCATAGACTGCCAGTGGACATTCGTTTTTTTTAAAGAGACGTGAAATCCTTCGGGATTATAAGAGGACCTAAGATGGGTGTGTCGCTTGATTATCGACATACTTCATAAGATTAGAGTGGTATGAAGTGTATAATTTTTATTATTATATATTTGTATATGGAAACTGCACATATCTTACTGGTTTTTTTAAATACTCACTTTTATAAATTTTTACAATTTAATTCGGGTCAATTAGAACTGTGGCGAACTAGTGATGCGGACTGCCAAGATGATCATAGGAATAGAGAATAAATTTTTCATTATGTTTTTCTACCTTCGTAATTATTTGTTGATTTATTTTAAGACATATTTACTGTTATTTTTCAGATACGATTGCTATGTTTAGTTTATATTTATGAATGCCGCAGTCATTATTTATTAAAGAATTGTATTTTGATCTTTTGCTATGCCAAATTAAAGAAAAATGAACTTTTGGTAACGCTCTGGTGTTATGAAAATTTGGGATGTTACACAAGTAGTTTGATCTTTGAGTAGGATTATATCATTCACGCTCATGTGTATTCTATTCAATTACGGTTGTAGAGACTCCTCTAAGACACAAACATGTTTTATCTAAAATATAGAAGTTTTTGCACAGTAAGAATAATATAGAATATGTTTGCTATGATCAATAATTAAATTAATATAAGTTTTTATTATTTAAAACAATCTTTCACTCTTTTAATTATTCTATTAATCAAACCAATCTAATAAGGTAAATATATATTTCTGTATGTATATAGAATATGTTTGCTATGGTCAATAATTAAATTGAAGAAAGTTTTTATTACTTAAAATAGTCTTTCCTTCTTTTAATTATTTGACCACCAATCAAACCTGTCCAAGATGGTAAGTATATACTCCTGTATATGCTGCTACAAGGTAGGTAAAGATTGCACCTCGTTTAGTGTTTGAAACCCTAAAAATCGCAGCCAAGAATTTGTTAACCTATAACACCCAGTCAATCCTGACCGCCTGACTTATCTGTTTGGACTCTCTTGTTGAACACGTTTTTTACACATGTTTTGATATTTAAAAATTATTTTAATTTAAGCAAGCTAATAAATAATTAATAAGTAAAATATAAAACATATATCACATAGAACTAGCCAATTAGTGAACTTCTTAGCACGTAGAAAGTTGATCACGACTGGCTGTCTAGAGTTGGGGTCTCATATCCTTCTTGACTTCCTCTATTAGGTCGGACTCGTCTCTCTCTTCAATAGGAGAAATGGCAACAACAACAACAGCAGTAGCAATTGCTTTAGCCTAATTTGATAGGAGATCAGAACATTATACCTTTGGTGCTACAAGAGTGGAACTAGCTAGTTCGACAGATAATCAAACTCCCCCTTATGTACACCTGCCAGCTATAATTTACGAAAAATAGCTTGAAACTATTTTTGTAGATTAAATGTAACGAGCACATTCTCAATTTTCATCACCAAATAAGACTGAACTGCCCTTCATATTCGACTTAGATTTTGTTTCTAAACATTTTTGCTCATTTTTTTCCTGTTACAACGAACTGTCGAGTTCAAACTGTTGAATAAATGTCTACAAAAAGCCCACACGTTCAATCACACAAAAATCTTTAGATTTACTGAAAATTGTTACAATCACAATTTTTTGGATAATCAACTTTAAATTCTCAAGATAGGCATGAAATGTTTATTTATATATTTTCTCACAATTAATTTCACAGATTGAAACATCATGTCCTAACCAGATTTAACATTTTCAATGATTACATGCTAAAGTGTGTTTCAAACCAGTCATCATCTAATATTTTCTCTTTAAATAAAAATATGTGCGTGCTAGACTAGAGCATTTAAAAAAAATTTATTTGTTTTGCATGCTCATGTGATGAATTTTTCTATATTCATTTTTATTAAGTCTGTTCAATTCATGGAGTTGACTTTCACACAGTTATAGATGTAGCTTTTTTCTCATGATCTATGTTCATTATCAAGGACGGCTTCACACGTCTACGGCGATAGCCCTCTCCTCCAATGAATTTGTTTATTTACACAACATCATATTGAAATGCAGTTAGACATAAATACTGATCATTGGTCTACACTTAAACACATATCACCTATGGATGCCTACGTAGTCAGTAAATTGTCACAACAAAGTTGCTACAATGTCCTAATGCTGTGCTTTTCTAACAATAATTTATCATAAATTAAAGTGAGCATACCAAACCGATTGAAAATTTTAATTTTATCTCAATAACTACAAACCAATCAGAAATTCACATCTTATGACATTTAGAAAAAAAAAAAAGCCCTAATTTTTCTTTTTTTCTTTCTCTTTTTCATTTTTTTTTATTTTTCCAATAAATGCAAAACACATGCAAACAAAAATGAACACACAAAATTGGAAAACTTACGTACATCGAGCTAGCTTTTAATGTTTTATGCATATACCAACGACTTTTCACAAAGTTTCAAATATGACAGTAGCTAAAGCCTTGGTAAATAAATCAGTCGTTGTCCTTCAATGTGAATGTACTCTAGGACAATAATATTTCTTTCGACTAAATCTCTGATGAATGATGTGGAATATCAATGTTCTTAGTCCTAAAATGTTGAACAGGACCCTAGGCCATTCCTAGTTTAGTAGGAACAGATCTAGTAGTTCTTTGATTTCAGTTTAGTAAGATAGATCTTGAACTAAGAAATTGACCCTAGAAGCTAAAAAAGGATACCCTCAGCAATTGCAATAATCGGGTGTTAGCGTTATCGCAGAACATGGTAAGAGAGTCTTGATTAATACCATAGTCATTGAACATCTACCATGTCCCTGAAAGTAATCATTCCTCTTGTAGGACTTTTAACATTAGTTAACATAGAATGATTACCAGTGATTTGTCTAGAATAACCACTAAGAAAGTACTAGGAGTTAGGTTCATAGATTTATAAACAACATTAACAGTATAACTCCTAAGATCACTTTTACGTATTCAAACTTGTCTTATTCTAGCCTTAGAATTTTGTTTTAAAGTGTCAAATAGCAAGTTAATTGTCTTAGTATGATTCGACTTTCTGCATGTTAAGCAATGGTGTGACTATTTCACTTTTGACGTGTGAGAATATCCCATGCGATAAAGTTGTGACCCAGAGATAGATCACATCGACAACAGGAACCTCTCTCTGGTTCTACTCATCTTCCTTGTGTCCATACTGATCACAAATATTTCGTCTGATCATGTGATATGATTACCTATCCGATATTTTGCCTGTTTACCTGATCCCGGTCTGAAACGGATTTTTCAAAGTAGTTAGAACCTGTTGTCGAGTGTCTATCGGTGGTACTTTCTTGCTGGTGGTAGGTCTGCCTAGCACTTTAACAGCAATTTCAGATGGCTGAGTTTGTAATTTTTCACATCCCTACGATTTTTCAGTTCACACTGCTACTTTAACGAACATCATATCCCAGGCCTACTTTGTTATTAGAAATTCTTCTACAGTTAAGTACTTTGCTAAAGCAAATAGACCCAATTGTTAGTTGTTTAACTCTTTCCTTGGCATGAGCTAATTTAGGTTGAAGTCCTAATGATTATTTTTCCTTCTCATTTACGATTTTGGATAATGCGTATCTTTCGGTTGCTAATGTTGGAAAAAATGAGTGAGCGGCTCAATTTTGGCACAATTTTTGGTGGGACCCATTGGTCCAATTTGGAATATCAAAGTTGATATGTGTTCTCCTCTGCGAGAACATCGAAGTCATGTATTTATTTGCCAAAAACGAAGCTCGGGTGAATGAGAAATTGGAGTTTAAAGTGGACCATTGGAAATGGTCTATGTTGGTGGGAAAACTATAGTTAACTTTGTCCCACATAGGAAAAACATGAAAACCAAAACCACTTTATATATGGCTATGCATTGGAATGGTGTGATCATGTGTAGTATAGAGGAACTCTCCACGTGCGCGCTTAGGGGGGGTGCAAATCACGGACAGAAATAGCCTTCGGACCTTGAACTTGGGTGCGGGCGCGACCTGCGCACACGAATGTCGGGCCAAAAGAAGCAAAAACTGGCCAGTTTGGATTGTCCACGTTTTGCAATTTTTATTGTGGTTTTTTCAAATAACTTTTGAGTGTCTGAAACTCCTAAAACTCCAAACTCCAAAAAAATGCAATAATTAATGCAGAAACTAATGGTCAGATTCAGCCTATATAATTTCACTCAATTTCCAGCAGTTTATGCACAGCAATTTTCGTCTGCCTTTGTAAGGTGATATTGTTCAAACACTCGCCCAATTCGTCAGAGTGGAACCGCGGTGCTCGGATTCTGCTGGTTACCGTTGTATCCTGAGAGACAAGCGCTCGAATTAAACTTCTAGCACTACGGTAAGGGGGCGAATTTGTCTTAAAGAAACTGTGTTTACATAAGCCTCAGGGTTAAAAGTTTATTTCCAAATATATTTGCTTCCAGTTTGAATATCTGTGCTTCAGTTATTTGCATATTTACACGTTTTCAGATTTTATTTAGCTTTTTGAAATTTATACTGCTTTTATGTTTCTGCAAATATTATAATTTGTCATTCTTATTCAAGTAGTGATTTAGTCTGTATCTAAGTAATTTGTGAAAAATAAAATTAAGAAAAAAATTATCTGAATTTTTTTTTCGAAATTGTGTTTGTACAAATTATATGAAAACAAGCACCAAATTCTATGTTATGTGAAGTCATTGTATGAAAACAAATAGTTGTGAAAATTCTGTGTTTAATTCTCTGCCAAATACGATCGCTGGCATATACGGTGAGCAGTTGTCAAATATGGTAAGCAGCTGTCAAATACAGTAAGTAATTGCCAAATACGTTAAGTGTGAATCCAGTGTCTAAAACACAAATACGGTAAGTAGCTGTCAAATATGGTAAGCAATTGTCAAATACGGTAAGTGTAAATCTAGTGTTTAAAACATAAATACGGTATATGAGAGTCCGATTCCACTCCATGCACTACCGATTAAATATAACAAGAAACTTAAGACAAATCCTTAATACATATCGGTAGTAAACAAGTTTATTTGTTTATTGGAAACTAATAATTGTTTCATTTTCAAAAATTGCTGCCGAACCAACCAACATGGATGTGACCTAAACTGTTCCTGCTGGAAATCAAGTTATGGGCTCTACTATGGCTCAAGGGCCAAGCTCTGCTGTGACTAACTTGCCTAGTCGTGTTGTGAGTCAAACTATGGCTCCAACAACTGGCCAAACGGTTACTGTTCTGGTTAATCATGGAGAGAAACTGGAGAAATTCAATGGCTTGAATTTCAAGAGGTGGCAGCAGAAAATGCTGTTTTACCTGACCACCTTGAATCTTACGAGATTCTTGACTAAGACTGCTCATGTACTCAATGAAGGAGAAGGAGATATTCAAGCAGTCAGTGCACTTGATGCTTGGAAGCATTCGGACTTTTTATGCCGAAACTATATTATGAATAGTTTAGCAGACATGCTATAGCACGATGAAAACTGTTAAGGAGTTGTGGAAGTATTTGGACTGAAAATACAAAACTGAGGATGCCAGTATAAAAAGTTTATAGTCGGCAAATTCCTAGACTATAAGATGGTGGACTCCAAAACTGTTGTCAGTCAAGTGCAAGAACTCCAAGTGATTCTTCACAAAATTCATGCCGAAGGGATGGTCTTAAGTTAAATCTTTCAAGTGACAACAATTATTGAAAAATTGCCCCCTGCATGAAAAGATTTCAAAAACTATTTGAAACACAAACGAAAGGAAATGAACGTTGAAGAACTTATTGTTAGACTTCGAATTGAAGAAGACAACAAAAGTTCAGAAAAGAAGTGGTTCAATCCTGGTGTGACTAAAGCCAATGTTGTAGAGCATGGTCAAAGCAGTAATCTTAGAAAAACAAGTTTGGGCCATCCGATGGAAAAAAGGCTAAGCACAGACCGAAAGGTGGAATTTCTAAGAAGAAATTTCATGGGAAATACTTCAATTGTGACAAAGTAGGCCACAAATCTTTGGAGTGCAGAATGCCAAAGAAGAAGACAAAAGAAGCAAATATGGTTGACTACATGGCACAAGATGTCTCAGAAATGAATCTTGCAGCTGTCATTTCTGAAGTGAACATGGTGGGTTCAAACCCTAAGGAGTGGTGGATTGACACCGGTGCTACAAGGCATGTGTGACTTGATAAAGAGCTATTTGCTACGTTCGAAGCAATTGAGAACGGGGAGAAGCTGTTCATGGGAAATTCAGCAACCTCTGAAATCAAAGGTCAAGGAAAGGTGGTTCTAAAGATGACCTTGAGAAAGGAGCTGACTCTCAACAATG
Source organism: Olea europaea var. sylvestris (assembly GCF_002742605.1). Taxonomy (NCBI): domain Eukaryota; kingdom Viridiplantae; phylum Streptophyta; class Magnoliopsida; order Lamiales; family Oleaceae; genus Olea; species Olea europaea. Next base: position 17,555,385 of record NC_036251.1, read on the forward strand.
TGCTATGTGTTGAAAATTTGTAAGAATTTAGTGTCTGAGTCGCTTTTGAATAAGCATGATTTTCGCATTGTATTTGAGTCAGATAAAGTCATTCTATCAAAAAGTGGAATGTTTGGCGGAAAAGGTTATGTTTCCGACGGTATGTTTAAACTGAATGTAATGGTTGTGAAACCAAAAATGAATAAAACAAATTCTTCTGTTTATTTGCTTGAGTCTTCCAATTTGTGGCATGGTAGACTAGGACATATTAACTATAATACTTTACGTAGACTAGTTAACTCGAATTGCATACCCAAGTTCCATAATGATTCCGAACATAAGAGTGAAACTTGTGTTGAGACAAAATTGACAAGGTCATCCTTTAAGTCAGTTGAACGGAATACAGAACCACTTGATTTAATTCACAATAATGTTCGTGACTTAAAACTTGTACAAACATGAGGTGGCAACAAATATTTTATTACTTTTGTCGACTATGGCACAAAATGCTGCTATGTGTATTTGCTTAAAAGTAAGGATGAAGCTATAGAGAAATTTGTTCTCTATAAGAATGAAGTTGAAACTCAACTCAATAAGCAAATTAAAGTACTACGGAGTGATCAAGGTGATGAGTATGGAGCACCGTTTGCCAATTTCTGTGCACAACACGAAATCATACATGAAACCACCGCACCTTATTCACCGCAACAAAATGGTGTAGCTAAACGAAAAAGCGTACCTTAAGAGAAATAATGAATGCAATGCTAGTAAGTTCTGGATTACCTCAGAACATGTGGGAGAAAGCCGTGTTTTCAGCAAATTACCTTTTAAATAAGATGCCCCGAAAGAAATCGAAAAAGATCTCTTATAAGTTATGGAAAGGAAGAAAGTCTACCTATAAACACTTACGAGTGTGGGGGTGTCTTGTAAAAGTGGCTGTTCTCACACTAAAGAAGGTAAGGATAGGCCCGAAAACTATAGACTACATCTTCATTGGCTATGCACGTAATAGCAGTGCTTGTCGATTTCTTGTGTATGATTCAAAAATTCCAGACATACACAAAAACACGATAATGGAATCGAGGAATGCTTCATTCTTTGAAGAAGTATTTCCATATAGGTCCAAAGAGGAAGCCAGCTCATCTAAATGAACATATGAGGCAATTATTGAAAATAGTCAGGATGAAGAATTAGAAGAGGAGACTGAGGTTAGATGTAGCAAACGGAAAAGGATAGTAAAGTCTTATGGTCCTGATTTTCTGACTTATATGCTAGAAAGTGAACCTCAAAGTTATCAAGAAGTTGTGAATTCCTCAGAAGGACCTCAATGGAAAGATTCCATTAAAGGTGAAATAGATTCCATACTGCAAAATCATACATGGAAGCTAGTGGATCTTTCTCCTGAATGCAAACCACTATGCTACAAATGGATTTTCAAAAGGAAAATGAAAGCAGATGGAACTATCAAAAAGCACAAGGCCAGATTAGTAATAAAAGGTTACAAACAAAGGGAAGGCCTTGATTACTTTGATAAGTATTCTCCAGTGATGAGAATAACATCTATTAGGGTGATACTTGTGATTGTTGCTTTGCGAAATCTAGAAGTACATCAAATGGATGTTAAAACTACTTTTCTAAATGGAGATTTAGAAGAAAAAAATTACATAGAACAACCCGAGGGGTTTTCGTCAACAGGACATGATAATAAAGTCTGTAAACTGGTGAAGTCACTATATGGCTTGAAACAAGCATCCAAACAATGGCATGAAAAATTTGACAATGTCATGATAGAGATGGATTTAAAATTAATGAATGTAACAAATGTGTTGATGTCAAAGACAATAAAGATGGCTATGTCATTTTATGTCTTTACATTGACGACATGCTTATTGTTGGTAGAAACAATAAGATGATTGAATCCACGAAAAATATATTAAATTCGAGATTTGATATGAAAGGCACGGGTTTAACTGATGATATACTTGGAGTCAAAATCTCAAGAACATCAGATGGACTTGTTTTAAGCTATTCACATTATGTGGAGAAAATTTTGGAAAAGTTCAGTAAGGGTGATACTGGCTTGGCCAGAACACTGATAAATACAAGTCAACATCTATCCAAAAATAAGTGTGAAAGTGTCTTTCAAGTAGAATACTCGAGGGTTACTGGAAGTCTAATGTACTTAATGGGTTGTACAAGACCAGACATAGCCTACACAGTCAGTAAATTAAGTAGATATACGAGTAATTCAGGAAACGATCACTGGAAAGGTATAGTAAGAGTACTGAGGTACTTAAGATATACTCGTGATTATGGAATACACTATACCAAACGTCCAGCGATCATTAAAGGATACATTGATGCTACTTGGATATCTAATATGAAAGACTCAAAGTCCACCAGTGGATATGTGTTCATTGTCATCTCGTGGAAATCTTCTAAGAAAATGGTTATAACCAGATCTACGATGTAATCTGAATTTATAGCCCTAGATAAATGTGGTGAAGAGGTTGAATGGTTGTGCAACTTCTTAGAGGATATTCCAAGATGGTCCAAACCTGTGCCTGCAATTTGCATATATTGTGACAATCAATCAGGAATAGGAAGGGCACAGAGTAACATGTACAATGATAAGTCTAGACATATACGTTGTAGACACAGTACCATTAGAGAACTATTCTCAACTGGAGTTATCACAATTGACTATGTTAGATTAAAGGATAACATTGCGGATCTGCTAACCAAAGGGTTAAAAAGAGAGTTAGTTGGGAAATCATCGAAAGGAATGGGATTCAAGCCCTTGAAAGAATAAGTCATTGCAAAGGAAACCCAACCTAGTTGACTGGAGATCCTAAGATCTAGGTTCAAAGGGACAACCTAACTATAAAGACGTGATAAAATCACTGTGGAGGTATCACCTCCTGTCCATTCCTATGATATAACAGTGATGCCCGTAAGGATGAAGGTTAAGCAATAGGCTTTTAATGATTCTTACACGTCGAAAATCGAGCCAAGTAATGCGAGTTACTTGTAATAAGAAATCACCTATGTGAGAAAGAAGTGGGGTCGCTTATAAGAGAATTGTGTAGGGCTTAATTCTTAGAAACTCTCACAGAATCAGGCATATATTCATGGTCAAAACGAACATAATAATGAGAACTGGAGGGTGTTAGGAAGAATCCTGTGTGGAGTATATCTTCATTTACACAAACGGCAGAACAGTTCAAAGACATCGCGTTTACTGGTCAACCAGTAAAGTAAATATAATTTCACAAGGGAAGGTTCAAAGGGTAACACCTACCTATCCTATGCAGGCTTCAACTGTTGAACTTTATCATCAAATCTTATGTCTCACGTTTCGTGTCTCTCCCAATTTTCATTTATGTGGGGGATTGTTGGAAAAAATGAGTGAGCGGCTCACTTTTGGCACAATTTTCGGTGGGACCCGTTGGTCCAATTAGAAATGTCAAAGTTGATATGTGTTCTTTTTTGCGAGAACATCGAAGTCATGTATTTATTTGCCAAAAATAAAGCTTGGGTAAATGAGAAATTGAAGTTTAAAGTGGACCATTGAAAATGGTCTATGTTGGTGGGAAAACTATAGTTAACTTTGTCCCACATAGGAAAAACATGGAAACTAAAACCACTTTATATAAGACTATGCATTGAAATGGTGTGATCATGTGTAGCATAGAGGCTCTCTCAACGTGCGCACGCAGAAGGTGCAAATCATGGACAGAAATAGCCTTCGGACCTTGAACTTGGGTGCGGGCATGACCTGCGCACACAAATGTCGGACCGAACGGAACAAAAACTTGCCAATTTAGATTGTCCGCGTTTTGAAATTTTTCTTTTGTGATTTTTCCAAATGACTTTTGAGTGTCTGAAACTCCTAAAACTCCAATGGTCGAAACCGAAGTGTAACTCCAAAAAACTGCAATGGTTAATGCAAAAACTAATGGTCAGATTCAATCTATATAATTTCACTCAATTTCCAGCCATTTATGCACGACAATTTTCGTCTGCCTTCGTAAGGTGATATTGTTCAAACACTCGCCCAGTTCGTCGGAGTATAACCGTGGTGCTAGGATTCTGCTGGTTACCGTTGTATTGGGAGACAGCTCGCTCGAACTAAACCTCTAGCACTATGGTGATGGGGTGAATTTGTCATAAAGAAATTGTGTTTACACAGGCCTTGTGGTTAAAAGTTTATTTTCAAATATATATGCTTCTAGTTTGAGTATCTGTGTTTTAATTATTTGCAGATTTACACGCTTTCAGATTTTATTTAGCCTTCTGAAATTTATATTGCTTTTATGTTTTTGCAAATAATATAATTTGTCATTCTTATTCAAGTAGTGATTTAGTCTGTATCTAAGTAATTTGTGAAAAATAAAATTAAGAAAAAAATTATCTGAATTTTTTTTCCAAAATTGTGTTTGTGCAAATTATATGAAAACAGCACCAAATTCTATGTTATCTAAAGTCATTGTATGAAAACAAATAGTTGTGGAAATTCTGTATTTAATTCTCTGCCAAATACGGTCACTGTCATATACGGTGAGCTGTTGTCAAATACGGTAAACAGCTGCCAAATATGGTAAGCAATTGCCAAATATGGTAAGTGTGAATTCGGTGTCTAAAACACAAATACGGTAAGCATCTGTCAAATACGGTAAGTAATTGTCAAATACGATAAGTGTGAATCCGGTGTCTAAAACATAAATACGGTATATGAGAGCCCGATTTCACTCCATACACTACCGATTAAATAGAACAATAGCTACCACAGATTTTTCTTCTTCATTGTTTTCCATCATTGATAGGAGGGTAGCATTTATTTTGTTATTTAGCTTTCAGATATCTTTTCAGAGTTTCACATTCTGAACATGCATTACTGGTTTTAGTGGAATCTATATTTGCGCACTTAGCAGCTGTACCTGAACCCTTCACACTTATGACATTGGACACAATTTCAGCTCTTTTCCACAGATGAGTTAGGATTTTGCCTAGAGTTGGTGAAAAACTTCTTCTTTTGGGGTGGTTTAGTTTTTGAGCTTCTTCCTTTCTAATGTTTTTTTCAAGAATTTCTTAAATTGTTTAGTGAGTATTGTTATCTAGTCATCATTCTCACTTTCATCATCTTCTTCCACTATCTCAACCTCTTTGGCTTTAAAGGCTATTCCCAATCCTTTTTCCTTTTTCTTATGTGAAGATGTAGCTCAAAGGTCATCTAGGATCCTACCATCTTCCAATTTCATGTTTTCTATGTCTTTGCTTCCCTTGATGGCGATTACCTTGGGGGTCCAATTAGGCAATTATTTGAGAATCTTTTTTCACTATTGTACTATTTAAGTATGTCTTTCCCAAGGTGTAGGCCAAGTTGGTGACGTCACTTAGTTTGGCATAGATTTCTTTAAAGTGCTCATCATCTCTTATTGTTAGTTGCTCAAATTCAAATGTCAACATTTGGACGTTAGAAGACTTAACAATTGATGTTCCTTCATGAGCAAGTTGTAATATGTCCCACACCTCTTTAGCCACAGGTGAAACAAAATTTACTATCATCTATAAATGAGAAAATTGCAATCAAACGTTTAGAGTTCCAACTAACACTATTATAATCAGTAGTCACCCACTCATATGTTCGTTTCTCTCTTTCTACATCCTTTTCAATTACAGTGTGATATTATACCCATACACGATCAAGTACCATGCATTCTCATCTAAAGATTAGACATACACTTGCATTCTAATTTTTCAATACGAATAATTAGTCTCATCAAAGATAGGAGGTCTAAACGGTGCTCCGTCCATTAGCAGATATTATGTACATCTCACTTTTTTAAAAGTAAAACCTCTCTACAACTAATTGTAAGTACCAAAACCTAGTTAATTAAACAAATTTTCTCAATTATTTGTTTTAGCCACAATACACTAGTAAATCAGAACTTCATATAGGTAGTTTTACACACAGTTTTGATTGAGACTGTTTAACAGATTTGTGTTCTATGGTATATAATCTATTTCAGAATGAAATAAAGATGAGCATCAGATATAACGTGGTAAACCCCAAGAGAAACATCAATGGACCCCCATGCCATGGGTAAAATAATCCACTATTAAAGAATAAAAAATACAATAGTTTCAATTAATTGCAAAATTAACTAAAACAATCAAAAGCAAATAAAGAACAACTCCTTCATTTTCTTATTCATTTTGACTTGTTGGAGAAGTGGAATCAAACCCTCCAATCTTGACTTTATCACTGCTTCGCTATTGTATTCGATCGCAACCACCACTTAGATTAAGATTTACCAATCTTAACTCACGTCAAGTAGTTTGATCTTTGAGTAGGATTATATCATTCAGGCTCAAGTGTGTTCTCTTTAATTATGGTCGAAGAACAAGATTTTTACTTTAAAATACATCAGCTGGTCAGAACTCACAGGAGATGGTCAAAAGAGTTCAAAACTTGCTACTACAGGTTCACCGGACATAGACATATTTTTCTCAAAGCATTGGTTCGCCTCTTAATTGTTTTCTCTACTTATGTAGAGACTCCTCCAAGGCACGAACGTATCTTACCTAAAATATGGAAATTTCGCACAGCAATAATAATATAGAACATGTTTGATATAATCAATAATTAAATTAAGAAATGCTTTTATTAGTTAAAATAATATTTCCTTCTTTTAATTACTAGATCAATCAAACATGTCCAAAATGGTAAGTGTATCCAAGATCCCAACATCACAATTCCATTTTTGTCTAAATTACGGAATAAATGGGCTTCGAACATCTACTTCAAATACAGTATCAGGAAGTACTGCTTGGGCGATTGTTTACCAAAAACACAGGTCTCCGCAAAGTCGCAAGACCATGTATAGGGGTTGATGCCTGCCTAGGTTTGGCATCTTGATGTCGGCTCTTTGCGACCTAGGGTTGTAGTATGTTCCAAAGGTCCCTATCGAAAATAGGATTGACTAGCGATTTCGAAGGAACTGGAGTCTGGAACATAGCTTCCAACTTTCATCGTACTGTGCTCTTCTTTATATACTACTATAGGTAAGTAAAGATTGCACCTCATTTAGAATTTAAAAATCCTAAAAATTGTAGCCAAGAATTTGTTAACATGTATCACCCAGTCAATCTTGACTGACTGGCTTATCTGTTTGGACTTCTCCAATTGAACACATTTTTTGCACATTTTGACTTTAAAAAATTATTATAATTTAAGCAAGCCAATAAATGAAGATATAAGTAAAAATATAAATATATTTTACTTACAACTTTGCCTTTTTGTAGTATTGTTAATTAAATATAAGATTGTACTTGAGGAATCTTTACGAAGGAAAGCAAGTATTGCCTACCATAATTATACAAATTTGTATTGAGGTCTCTAAAATGCCATCCAAGATTGTACTTCTATCAAAGCTACTAACCTTGGTGCGAAAAATTGCAATTGTTGGCACGATAGTTATTTTGTGAGTTCGTTGGTATGTTGACGATCGATTGAAATTTGAGACTGTCAAAATTTACCATTAGCTTTTATCTTGGACGGAAAAAAATAATGTTAAGTTAAAATGTGATTTCATATATGATTGAAAGACAAATTCACATATACATACAGAGTTTCAAAAATTCTTGCAATAATTAAATAATTTGCTGTTGAGAAATACTGATACCAACTCACAAGTTCAAGTAACATTTTATCGTGTTTCAAAAATTGACACATTTCACTTTGTGCGTGCATTGAAGGAATTCATTGAATGAGTTTTTCAAAATTATTTTTGTAACGTGATAGGATACTTGTCACAGAAATATAGAACTGTTTTCAACTCATATAAACGAAAGCAAAGTGGTATTATTTGTTGGAATTTTTTTCCAAAATCCTATCAATACTTATTGTGTCGTTAATCCTTGTCTAGTAATAAAAAAGGGGTGAGAATTTTGTGATTATGTTAAGTATAAATTGATGTAATTTTTCTTTTTCATAGTAAGTCATTTAAGATTTTGAGAAGAAAAATTGTAAGCTTAAAATCCTATTTTTCTTTGTTCTTTTGGTTGGTTGTTTAAAAAGTAGAAATTGGTGAGCGTGGTAAAAAAAACTAGGGTACTTTTCTTATGATACTTGGGGTTTGGTAAGTGAAAACGCTAGTATTTATATTAATAATTTTTTTATTTTTCACTGAATGGGTACTTTTCTTATGATACTTGGGGTTTGGTAAGTGAAAACGCTAGCATTTATATTAATATTTTTTTTATTTTTCTCTGAATGATGAGCATGTGAGCAAATCAAAAGGAATCTGTCTCAATTCTCAATAATGATATCAAAGGTGAGTTTGTTCAGAATGTTAGAGCACTAAGAAGAAATGCTAGGTGAAATTAAAAAAAATTGTTGGAAAAATCAATTTTGGCTTGTGGTAAGTAAAAGTCAACATAATATGTTGATTTCATTTTGGATTGTGCATGGTTTTGAAAGGAAGATCAACCAAGCCAAGTATAGATAACCTAGACATGGCACGTAAAACTTTTAAAAAACTGGAGCGAATTTGGCTAAGAATCATATCACTCCTTCGCTAATTATTCAGATGGATAGTTTTGTCCCTCTTTAAGAAAGATAGAAATTTCGCTTAAGTAAGATATTTGTATCTTCATGGCATGTACTAGTCATCATGAAAAAGGATGTGTTACGACTAAAGAGATTATATGTTTGCTCACATGTATTGACTTGAGATTGAAGCAGGATGCATTGTGGAATTAATATGGATAGCTGATGAGCTCCCGAGAAGGTGAAGGCAGGGGCTACGCCAAAATTTTTCGGCAAGTTTGTTTGACATGAGCTGATAAAGTTCTTAAAACTTCTAGTTAATTCTAATTGACTATACTCATATGGTGATGTTATTTTTTCTGTTTTGAGAATTGGAATTGTCAAAGTTTTGTTGAGTTTACCAATTTTTCTTGTTACTAATGTTGCACATTTGTTGGTAAAATATAAGTATTTGTTATATTGATTGATTACCGAATTTTTTTTCCCAAAAATAGAAAAAAATCAAGATAATGACTAAAATTGAGAGCCCTACTCTTAAGGATTATTCTACAACAAAAGGAATTCAAATCCAACTGATATAACAGAAACAAAATTTTCTAAAAAGGAAACAATGCATAAACGAAGGCTTAAACGAAAGAATTTGCCCAAAATTGGCTCCACATCAGCAACAAAGCTGCTTTTCTTGCTGAGTTTTGTTCATTGTCACGTTTGCAATCAAATTCGACTAAAATTTCACCAAAAATGGATACCCTCAAAATTTCTCTAAAAACTGAGAAATTGGAGATGTTAGTTTAAAGAAATGAGAAAAAGAAAAAAAGAGCACTAACCATGCAACACAGAAAGTGCTTTGTGCGTGCACTCTCCGCGCAGCGTAGAGAGGCATGCCTCTCCGTATTGCTCTAAATGTTACAAAAAGGTCATCGATTAACATAGAGAAGGTCATGTCACGGCATAGAAATAGCAATGTAATTTGTGATGAATTCGATTGCAAACTATGTGCAAAAAATCGAAACTGGATATAAATAAATTCAACGTCATCTAATAACGAGTTAGTTATACAGTTTAATATTTAATTAAAATCATGTTGGTGGATGATAGAAGATAAATGCTTATATAAATTTCAGCACCTCTCCAAAGATCCATTCCACAATCAAATGCAGTTACAAAAAGTAGATAATATCATTGTTTTAACAAATTACTTTGGAATCAAAATCTTTTGCTTAATTTAAGTAAGAATATTCGTTGAATGATAGATGCTAGAAAATTTTAGAAGCTGAGTAATGAGCTCACACCACCATTCAGATCTGCACATCAGGTAAAAAGAATCAACACTCATGTGCAAAAACACAAAAATGGGGATTGTTACAAAATGAACAAGAAAAATTTATATGCAGAGCTCTGAGCCTTGTATAACAGAAAATTAATGTAAGACCATTAGTAGACTATTTTATAATGCTCCAAAAATTACACATATGTTCCAATATTATTTGACACTAAAAAATTAAGAAGTGCTATGCGCCTTATTTAACAAGAACATAGCATAAGATGCTCTTGTGAACTCTCGACCTTCTATAAAGAGAGAGAATTCTACCGGCTTCAAACTTGTCAAACTTATTGAAGAAGAGTCTGAATTGGACATTGAATGATCAATTACAGGTGCATAATCATGTATATATGATCGAGAACTCCTAGTTGTAAAGGATAACACAAAGGAACTTGTAGATAGGATGCGATGAGTGAGACAGCCTGCGTAAATAACAAGCCATCATGACTAATAGATATTAAATTACAATTATTGCTCTAGTAATTGGCTAATGCCTACAATAATGCAATAATCAATAAAGGTCACTGAAATCCAAAACAAGTGTAAACTAATTGCCTAGTTGATGACAAAAGTGATAACGCATAATTACTCCCCTATTTATTTTAGATGTCCTATCACAATTCATGCAACTAAAGCATATTACACTTGAAAATATACATAAGTTCATAAAATTATGCCAAGCAAAGAGGAAACTCATCTTTGTAAAAGGGATCACAATGAGATGCAGATCTGAGATGGTTAAAGAGCCTCGATCAATAGGTTTTGATCCATAATGAACATCTGCAAGTAGTGGCAAAAAAAAACAATAGAATAGAGATTAATCAAAATAAACCAATCAATTAAAGAGTTCTAAGCTGTAATAATTATGGTAATAATCAAAACCATCAATTGCAGCTGGAATCTTTTATATAAAGCAGAGTTAGCATATGATGTTTGCAGTCATACATTGCTTATATCAACTTGGATATGAATCCAGCATATACATATAATCAAATTAATATCAATAAGTAGAGAGGTAATGAGAGAGCTCTATTTTTTTATTTATAAGAACGAACATCTGGTTAATATCTAACAAATGCAGTCGGCAAAAAAACTCAGAAAAAGACTTGAAAAGAATAAAAAAACAGTAAAGGGATGAAAAAATCAAAAATATGAACTGGTGAAAATCGAATTCTTTAGTGAATGGAACATCAAGTTTAGCCTTACAAGCCTGCATTCCATCAGTAGACCCATACAATCCATGAGCTCCATTATTTTTTCTTACATTTATAAGCATGTATATCTAGTTAATACCTAAGAAATGAAGTGTTGGCAAAAAAAAAAACCCAAGAAAAAGAACTTAAAAAATTAAAGGGATGAAAAAATCAAGTGAAAATCGAGTTCTTTAGTGAGTGGAACGCCGAGTTTAGCCATACAACCCTGAATTCTATCATCAGACCCATATAATCCAGGAGCTCCGCACTGCACAGAGACCTCTCTGTATTGGTCTCTGCGCAGCGCAAAGACTAGAAATATTCTGAAATGTTTTCTTCGCCTTTCCTCTCTGATTCCACAATTTCCCCCACTTTCTTTGAATTTATGGCCAGCTTGTTAAATTTGATAGTGTATCTTTTTAAACTTGTTAGTTTGAGCTGCTATAATTTAATATAGGCTCTGATAGAAGCAAAATTTGAGGTCTGCCTTGAAGGTTAACTTTGAGAGGGGCAATAAGTCATTCAAGACAACTTTTCCTTATTTCGGATTTTTCAAAATTCAAGAGATTACATGGCTATTTATCGATTCTTTTATACATAAACATAGCAAATACTAAATTTTTCTTCCTTAGTGATTCAAATTACATTTTCATGCTCCAATTCAGAGTCCAATTCCACGCTACTATATTTTAACTTTAAAAAAAAATCATCAACCAAACAGAATGGAAAAACAAAGCCCAAATCTCTCAAGGGTGTAAAAATATGGATGGAAAATAGAAAAATAACTAAAAGGCATTATGTTACCGATTGGGGCAGTGAGAGGACATCGTTTTCAAAGGCCATGGGACCAGTTCAGTGAAGGATGTGTCCAGCTCAAAAGAAACCGACAAATGCCACTTTATCATGGGGATTCCGGAAGCTCGGTCGTGCCACCTTAATCACCACCATAGCAGATGCTCCGTCACCATATTTGGCTCTTGTGTGTGAGAGAACGATGGTGGGTGGGGGACTAGTATGGTAATTGATTAAGTGTAAAGACTTGAGATGGATAGTTTTTGAGTTTGAGTGTGAAAATGGATGAGGTGATGGTTGTGTGTGTAAGGAAAATAGCATGTGAAAATGAAGATGGGGTGATTTGGGTGAAGGTATAAAAAATAAAAAAGGTGACAATAAGAAATGCGACACGTGTCCAAGAAAAGTTTGGCTCTTTTATATATGTAGGAAATATCGTGATCGAAAGCAACAAAAAAGATGACAGAATTTGGCTTATTTTGTCAAGGTAAATTGTTGACTTATCAAAATAGTAAAAGGTGTAGATCCTTGTTTGTAATAAAATAAACGGCCAGATGTTCAAAAGATGCTTGTTTAGTGGGGATTAAAATTAATATTTTAATTTAAGATAAAGTCAATAATTATTATTAATCATATCTTTTATGGAACTCACAACTTTTCAACCACACATTTTATCAACTTTATCAAAATCTACTAGAAATATGATTTTAATCCACACCAAACAAGGGCTAAAAGTATTGTTTTATTAGTATGACATTTAACAATGTTTCCAAATTTATTTGTTCAATCGAGAATGAGAACAAATTAGGTCCAATAAATTGACATGCTTTTCTCTTTTGTAGCTTGTGATTTAAGTTTGGAGAGGAATAATTGTAAATTCCGAATCCTAATTTTCTTGTTCTTCTCATGAGTTGTTCAAAAAGTAGAAATTGATAGGTGGGGTAAAATTTGAAAATTTTTCATCTGATACTAGGGAGTTCGATGAGTGAAAATTCTATATAATAATACAATTTTTTCGTATAGTAGAAATTTTGACAGTCAATAAAATTTTCTCTAATTTTTATATTTTTTTGACTCAATATTTTTCTCTCAATATTTTTTGCCATCACAAACTTTTTCCAGCCAGCAGTCAGATAGCGCACTACTTCAGTATTCCTCCTACTTGTACGAACCTTCAAAACTGCCGACCAACATCACTATGGCCACTTCTTCCACGTCCTTCGGGCAGATTTTCACTTGCAAACTTCTCAGGCACGTGCTGCGTTTATTAAACAATACTACACCACTCTTAAATGTATTACAAGTTTAGTTTATTTTATTATTATGAATATAGATAAGAAAAGTGATACTGCAAAAGGAGAACGGCATACAATTTTTATGTGCGATTGAAGCTTTGCTTACATTTGATACTCAAACGATGGATTCGAAATAGCTGAATCATCATCTTGCACTTCAATCTCTGTGTTTTTTCTACTAGAGCATTGTATAGCTGAATGGTCAAATAATGATATAAGAAAAGGTGATGCTACATATATATCAGGATGTCCACCCCCTCACATGGAAGATATTCACTTTGAATAAAATGTAATTTATTTGAAGTGGGTTCCCCTTCATGTGAGAGGATGGACACCACTTAATGTACAAGTAATATTATCCTATAAAGAAATGTGAGTGATGCGCACACTAGGATGTCCATCTCCCTCACATGAAGGGAAACTCATTTTGAATAAAATATAATTTATCTGATATTGGTGTATGATGAATTTTATGTATTAAAATACAAATATCGTTACAAATTGTATTGTGAGAAATACAAGTGATGTTAACCTTCTTGCAATTGCAAAATTACAAAAATTCTATGATTAATGATTTGAATGTTTGATGACGAGGGGCCGTGTGGCTTGAATCCTATATTTCGAGAATTTGTTGAAATTTGATTTGTTGAGACTTGACTTGTTTGGCACTTGAATTTCGGGGCTTGGACTTAGACTTGAATTTGATTTGATTTGAGTAAAACTTTGATCTTCTTGGATTTGGCTTGAACCTGCTTGATTCGAAAAAGACTTTGATCTTCTTGGAGTTCACCGGATTTAGATTTGAGAGAATTTCTTCTTTTCCTCCACCTTTAGGATTCTTCAACACTTTGTGATTATCTTCTGCGCTTTCACTTCTTGTCCAATCTTATGAACCATTGAGCCTATTTATAAGGAAAATTCATACTAATTTTGATAGTCACTCAATAATATTTAATTAAAAGGAATAATTGAGTAATTCATTTATTTTTAAAAAATGAGATCGGCCTTTTAATTTTATGGACCTTAGTAGACTTCAATTTAATTGGGCTAATGATTTAAATCAACACAATCCGTTTTATTTATTTATTTATGTCTACAAATGCCCACTCAAGATTTATTTATTTATTGTGAAATAAATTAATAAATCTTGATTTTCAATTTTTTCAATTTTAGATTTGATTTGAACTAAACTTCCCATTAGTATATTATACAGATGGAATATTTGAGAATAAAATGTGAATTTGATAAAATTCTTATCCTTCAAATTTGAGAATAAGAATTTTTTTATGTTATTTGATTATTTATTTAATTTATACAATCTATAACAAATTTGAATTTGAACAGGCTTTTTATGCTTTATTGTAAGTTGGGATTGAGTGAAATCCGATACTTACCTATTTATGTGAAGGGATTATGAGAATTGGAAACAAGTTGGTTAAATCTTGTAAACAAAGGTAAGAAAATTTTATTATTATTGTTGTCGTTGTTGTTATAGGCTTCCGAGGCGGAAACCAAAAAAATAAAATTGGCTTTCCGTCGCCCAAACAAATTTGTTTTTTTGGTTTCCAATTCAGTTTCTTTTTTCTTTTCATTTTTTTGACGTAACGTCCCTTTTTTAATTTACTTTCTTTTTCTCTTTTATTTTTCTTGTTCTTGTTCTTCTTCTTCTTGTCCAAACTCAATCTATAGAACTCTTTGTGAAATTTGGTGTCTAGAGATCAACACTTTTTGTGACCGCCAGTGGTAAAATTGGCATTTCTCTTTGGGACATCCACGAGGTAAGTAGGCTTTCGATCTTGGGTCATTGCTACGAGGAAGTAGACCCAAGCCTTTCAGAATTTTCTGATCACCTTCCCAAGTCTTATCTATACCTCTCTAATGTTTTCGCGTTGATTGCCAATGATAATGAATCTAATTGCGTTACTAACGAGTATTGATTAATTTTTGCTTTCATGAGAATGATTGTGTCCAATATCCTCGACAAACACAAAAATTATAAGAATGCTATGAATCTAAATCCATTGAAGAGGCATCATCAAAGAGCTTTAAACGAAATACGAAATACGGAGGCCCGTGATGATAGAAAAGTTGAGAGATATTTCTCATAGGGATCGGCTTCATTGGAGCGATTAGCCAAGATCCTTGTCTATGGAAGAGAAAGAAGAAAACTTACCTTGAATAACCTCCTTTTGCTGGATTATTGTCGATATAATCATAAAAAGCTAATTTTTCATTTCTCTCAGGGGTGGCTTGCTTTGGTTTTGGTGCATTTTATGTAATAGGTTTGTATGGTCCTGGATTGGAGATAAACCCTATGGCTTTGTCATTTCGTTCTTCCATCTGGGGACGAATGTATAAGAGTTGAGACTTTTAAAGTGGCTTCTAGGATAGCAGGCAGGTATACTTATAGCCCAGTTCCTCCCATATTAGCTAGCATTTACAAAGGACTTACACAAATGTCAAACAATCAATCAAACCCGAACCTTAGCTCGATTTTACATTTATTTCCTGGACATCTTTTTTATGTTTGGGCTGCAACTTATTTTTGAAAACCCAAGAACGACTAACCAAGAGGGCAGTGAATTGGTTATTTAAAACTTTTTCGAAAATAAATAACTTAATCAATTAACAATTAAGATAATAAGCAAGCAAGATAACAAGAAAATGACAAGAGAAAGGGAGAAGAAGGCGCAAACAATATGTTATGGAGGTTCGATCCAAAGTAATGATCTACATTCCTCGTTACCAAGCTTTCCATCACGAGCAATGTCTTTTTCACTATAATATGATTGACCTATGGTGCAATCCAACCCTTACAACACTTCCAATGACTTACAACCCCGGAGCACTAATCCTTTTACAACTGTTGAGCTTTCAGGGACCTTAATACGACCCACAATTCAATCAAAAGTAAACTTTACAAAAGAAATCTTCTCCCACAATGAAGATATATTCAAAATTGTGTACAAAGGAGAGAAGTCGATAAACACTTTAATGAATATCAATGAATGAAACTCAAGTGTTAAGTTTGAAAAACTTTGATAAATGAAATGATTTTTCAAAGTTAATTCAATCAAAAGTTTTTCAAGAGTAAATGAGTTGATAGAGATAAATAAAAGAGTAGAGAACAAAATTTAAAGCTCCAAAGTATCTATTTTAATGCTCTTAGAAGTGATGATATGAATGGAAGAGATTGTGGTATTTATAGCTATGGAACCGTCAGAAAATCTGTCCTACCGGACGAGTCATGCCGAACGTCCACTATCGTATCGGACGGTTCACTAGTTGTTGCAATTCAAAACGGTTAAAAAATTTAATCGTTTATCTATTGGACGTCTGCGAGCCCTACCGAACGTCTACTATAGTAGTTTTATTTGTGAAAAATTTCTCCAATGATTTTGACAAAGGTAATATTTGAAAAACATTTTTAACTAGATTTTTCAAGATAAGTAGAACTTTGTAAGATGATGCTATCGGATGGTCCGTTTGACTCGTCCGATAAATTTATTCATTCTTTTAAAGGGTAGGTAAATGTATAACTAAAACAAATAAAAAAAGATATAATTTAATCTTAGCCATTTATATCGAACTCATCAATAATGTCTAAATCTCTTCGAATATTAGAAAATTGATCATGCGCTAGAGGTTGGTGATAATATAGGCAAATTAGTCCTCGATTTTTATGAATTCTAACATGATCTAACCCTTTTGTGCATGGTCACAAAGAAAGTGGTGTCAAATTTCGATATGCTTTTTTCATGAATGCAAGACAGGATTCTTAGACAAGTTGATGGCACTAGTTTTATCACACAAAATAGGCACATGATCATAAGATAAGTATAATCACAAAGAGTTTGTTTCATCTAAAGTATTTGTGTATAACAACTTGCAGCCGAAATGTATTTCACCTCGACGGTAGAGAGTGCAACTAAATTTTACTAGACCACGACACAAGTGCAAAGCCTAAGTGACAGTTTTTGCTAGTACTTTTACGATCAATATTACATCCAGCCCAATCGGCATCCGAAAAATTCATTAGGTCAATGTGAGTGTCATTTGGATACCAAAGTCCTAACTTTCTAGTTCCACTAAGATATCAAAAAATTCTTACAGCACGTAAATGTGATTCCTTAGGATTAGATTGAAATAAAGCACATAAACATACACTAAATATAATATCGGGTCTAGTAGCAGTCAAATAAAGAAAGGATCTGATCATACCTCGATAATTCATGACGTCGACCAGTGTGCCATATACATTTTTGTCAAGCTTTAAAGACGTTCTCGTTGGTGTGTTTATAGGTTTATTGGTTTAATGTCATGCATATCAAATATTTTGAGCATATCTAAAATGTATTTATTTTGATCTATAAAAATTCCATCTTTTGTTTGTTTGATTTGAAGTCCAAGGAAGAATTTGAGTTCTCACATCATGCTCATTTCAAATTCTTTACTCATACAATTTGAAAATTCTTCACAAAGAGGAGTATTTGTTGCGCCAAAAATAATGTCAACATAAATTTGAACAATAAGCATATCCTCCTCATGAGTTTTTACAAAAAGTATAGTATCCACTTTTCCAATCGAAAAACCAGTTGAAAGAAGAAATTTGCTCAATTGTTCATACTAAACTCTTGGAGTTTGTTTCAAACCGTAAAGAGCTTTTCTTAGTTTAAAAACATGATCCAAATACTTATGATCTTTAAAATCGGGAGGTTGTTCAACAAATACTTCTTATTCAAAAATGCACTTTTAACATCCATTTGATAAAGTGTAAAAATTTTAAAACATTCAAATACAAGAAGCATGCGAATGAATTCTTATCTTGCTACGGGTGCAAATGTTTTTTTCAAAATCGATACATTCTTCTTGATTGTAGCCTTGGGCCACTAATCTAGCCTTGTTACACACAATTATTCCGTTTTCATCTCTTTTGTTTCTAAAAACCCATTTAGTATCGATTTGAGAAATAAATGCACAACTACCGAGATGACTTTTATTAGATGTTCTAGTAGTGATACCTTTCGATGGGTCACCTATGATAAGCTTCTCAGGATGAGATGAAATAAACCCCCATTCTTTTGGTAGTGGAGGATCAATTTGTGTCTCGGTTTGTTTTTCTTTATTTGATTCCTAATTTTATTTTTCATTTGGTGCCTCCTTGCTTTGATCTTGAATCTTCATTTGTTCGAATGGAGCTTCCAAATCTACATCATCATCACTACCTTTCTCTCAATCAAATGATTTACTTTTTGTGGATTCTCGAATCCACTTATACTTGTTTTCAAAATATAACATCATTTTAGCAAGCCAATTAAAGGCAATATGTCCACTTTTGTTTCAAAAACTACATGTAGTGTTTGAAGCTTTAACCAACATATTTTTGAGGGATTTTTGTTTCAAAGAAGGTTTATATCCAATTCCTCCTTTATCTAAAACACATTTTTGACTACCGAGCATTAGATCAAAAAATTTCTTATCCTCGGTGAATTTATAAATAATTTTCGTTAAGTCATCCACTTTTTCTTTCAAGGCAATGTTTCCCTTTACTACAAAGTCATGATCAACATTTTCTTTTTGCTTTTCCGAAATATTCTTTAATTCTTCTTTTAACAAAGAATTTTTCTTTTTAAAAATAGCATGACTTAAGGAAAGTTTTTCAAAATTTTCAAACATTTCATTATTTGAATTTGAAAGCTCATCATAAGAACATTTTTCATTTAAACATATCTCGTCTTTGATTGCCGTAAATACATATTTGCCACTTCGTCTTGACGATCGTCTCCATTTCGTTCTTCATCGTCACTATCATCCCATGTGGCTTGGAATGCCTTTTTCTTGAAATTTTTCTTTTTGTTCGAGCACTCAGTTCTTTTGTGATCGGGCTTATTACAATCATAACAAATAATCTTTTTGCTTCTTTCTACGCCTTTTTTCTTCCTTTTTTTGAAATCTTTGATTATTACGAAGACTTCTCAATTTCTTGATGAGAAGAACAAAATCATCGAGCTCTTCATCGCTCATATTTCTTTTGAGGTTCATTCGTCAATTTTCGATTTTAAGGCAATTTGTCGTTCGGGAGACTCCTTTAATTCCTCATTGCTTTTTCTTGTTTTCTCCTTAACTTCAAGATTATTTAGCTTGTAGGTCATTAATGTGTCATAGAGCTCCTCCAAATGATATTTATTAATATCCTTGGTATTCTAGATCAACATCCTCAACGGGCTCCATTCTTTCAATAAGGACCTAAGCATTTTGCTAACAAGTTCACAATTAGAAAATTTACAATCGAAACCTTTAAGACCATTTACAATATCGGTGAAACTTGTAATCATATCAACAATAGGCTCATCTCGTTTCATGAAAAAAATTTCAAATTCTTCAACTAACAAATTTATTTTTGTTTCCTTAACTTTACTTGTACCAACATGAGTAACTTCAAGTGCATGCCAAATATCATATGCCGATTCACATGTGCTTATTCGAAAAGTAGGATGTTTAAGCTGCTTCGTGCTCGCCCGCTAATGGTTTGTCTCAGCTTTGCAATGAGCTTGAAAGCAAGCAATGAGAGAGACATGACTCATACCCGAATCATCTAATCCTCTAAGATACCCCAGAGGACTCAGAAGAAGAAAGAATCGAACACAATAAAGTAAGTTTTTGGTCTTGGCATTTAAAGATAATTTTCTCTAATCTTCATCATCATACTCTTCCCTAGATTTAGGTAAAGTTTGATCCGGTCTACCATCTATTTTAATAGTCTTGGTAGGAACACATGGACCATATTCAATAATTTTCCAAATATTATAATCAATAGATTGCACATATATCATCATTCTAGTCTTCCAATAATTATAATGTGTGTATTCAAAGAAGGGGGTTGGTTTGTGAAGTGTCCCTCAAGATTTTGAAAAACTTGGTTAGCCATTACTCAAACTTTTAAAATCTTTTGAAAGTGAGTACCTCCCCCTGATACCAATTGAAAGCCCAAGAACGACTAACTAAAAGGGGGTGAATTGGTTATCTAAAACTTTTTCGAAAAAAAATGCAAATTTTATCAATTAACAATTAAGATAATTAGCAAGCAAGATAACAAGAAAATAACAAGAGAAAGGGAAAAGAAGATGCAAACGATATGTTATGGAGGTTCGATCCAAAGCAATGATCTATGTTCCTCGTTACTGATAAATGCATTTTTATGCACTTATAAAACTCACAAACATGACTAAAATACGAGCAAAGTGTTTGAAATGTGACCTAAATTTATTTGATTCTTGGATTGTAGGGTTTTCTGATGGACTTGATGGAATTCACGAGAAAAAGAAGCAAAAAGGACCAAAACAAATCAAAGTGATAGTTTAGAGACCAAAGTACAAATATCCAAAAGATGAACCGAATTAAGGGTAGAACGCATTGGAGGAGAACAAAACACTTCCTGGAGACCAAATTAAGGGAGATCAACAAGAGATTTCACAAAGAACATCAAGATTTCATCAAATTTCAATATCCGGCGATATTTTATTTTCAAGAATTCATGTATTCTTTTAAATTTTCAATGTTAGGCTAAGTTTTCTTTTGCTAAAAGATCGATGAACTATGTAATATGATTTTTGGATTTTAATTCTTGTAATTTGATAATAACGCATATTTGATTAATTAAATGATTTGTATACATTAATTTCATCCACGATTGAGTGCACGTGATTGTGTGATTATTTATTTCTTATATTAGACAGAAGGAAAATAGATTTTACAAGGTATAGATCATTGTAGGGTCTAATAGGAGATAGAAAAACACCTTTATGCTTTGCATGATCCTCTAATTGCACATAAAACCCCATGCATTCTTATGTATATGCATCCGTCATAGAAATATAGGCTGGTGGTACATAAGAATAGGTTCAATATTGCTCGAGAGAGTGTGTTGAATAGACTTAGGAGCATTGAGTCATCAATAATCAAATTATGTTGTATGATTGTGAAATTAGGTTTCAAATGATAATTACATAGGAATTCGTGATCCTAGTGTTTTCTAATTTTATTGAATACAATCAACGTTACATTCTAATCACCATTTTGCGATTAATTTCATTAGAACACATAGTTTGCATAATCAAATCATTTAGCGAAATTAGGGTTTTCGTAAATTAGGATTTTACTAAATTAGGGTTTTTCTAAGAATAAATTCCTGTTTTGACAAATTCGTTTCAGTTAAGGTTAAGGTAGATAAAATTGAACTACTCGATCTCTGTGGGACGATATTTGGAACTTAATATTCCACTTTATTACTTGTTAATGAACCATATACTTGCAGTAGTTTTAAATCAAAAGAAAATAATTTCATGAACAAGTTTTTGGCTCCATGCTGAGGATTGAGTATTCGTTTAATTTTATTTATATTGGCACTAATTCGAACATATGTATTTACATTTTCTATTATTTTGTCGTGTTTTATTTCATTTTATTTAATTTTATTTTGATTTGTTTATTTATTATTTCATGTTAACATCTAAGCACTCCTATTACTCTTCTCGCATATTTGCATGTTAAGGTCAGCTGAAGGAGAATTGATCCCACCTGAAACAGAGAGGCACATCAACAAATGGCTAACTGCAGAACAATCCAATTTTTCAGGCCAATGAAGAAGGGGCAGCGGATGAAGGAAATATGCTCGTAGGAGATTTCATGACCCCTCAGATAATTCAAAGTCAATCTAGCATAGTGTATCCACTGTTTGGATAGCCCAACTTCCAGTTGAAGACTAATGTGATACAATTATTTCAAAACGGCCATCAATTCTATGGAAGGACTAAAGAGAATCCATATACACACGTCTTTCATTTTCTTAAGATGTGTCAACACTTCAGATATTAAGGAATCTTGGACGATACAATCAGATTAATGTTATTCCCACGTACACTACGCGATAAGGTAATTGAATGGCTAGATTCGCAACCAATCACAAGCATCACTACATGGAATGATCTAGCCCAGAAATTATGCACCAAGTTCTTCCCACCTACTAAGATTGTAAAGCCCAAGCACGACATTTCTATCTTCCACCAAGGTGATTCAGAGAATTTCAATGAAGCCTGGAATAGGTTCAAGAATATGCTGCGAAAATGTCCACATCATGGGATTAGCAAGGGACTTCAGGTCTATTACTTTTATGCGGGATTACTTCCAGCTTTCAAGAGTATGGTTGACTCATCATCAAACGGATCACTGTCCACCAAGATAATTGATGAAGCACTATAACTTTTCGAGACTATGGCTACTATTTCAGCTATGTGAACATCAGAACGAGCAGTTCAGAAGAAAATACCGGGGGTTTATGAAGTGGACATTTATTCCATCTTGTCAGCAAAAATTGATTCATTATTTCACAAGGTAGAAAACATGACACAATCAGCTATCACAGTGCAATCGAAGAAGGCCAGTTGTGAAAAATGTGGAGCCAAACATGTAACAGCAGAATGTCCATTCTTGGTACAAGAAGTAGAGCATGCAAATTTTGCTCAATGGGGACAGTGGCAGCAAAATAACACATATGGGAAAACATACAATTCAAGTTGAAAAAAGCACCCAAATTTCTCTTGGAGCAATTAAAACCAAAATAAGCCACAAGTTCAGTATCAGTAGCCAGAGAAAAAGCCTCAACTGGAAGAGATGTTTGTTAGATTCATAGAGAAGACTAATCAGTACATGGAAGCTAACAATCAATTCATGTGGAAAATCAAGGCCACTCTTCAAGACTAAAATGTAGTAATCAAAAATTTAGAGACTTAATTGGGACAGATAGCAGTTTCTTTGACTAGCAGAGCACCAAACAGCTTACCGAGTAACATGAAAATAAACCTAAAGGAGCATGCTAAGGCAATTACAACTCGAAGTGGAATGTAGCTATCGAAAATCCATGTAAAAAGGTCGGGTGTAAATCATGAGACAAAATCTTCAACGATAGAGGAACCTATAGAGCATGACGAACAGATAGAGGAATCCACCCCAGTTGAAAAACCAAGCAAATCACAGGGTAAAGCAACCGTTAACCCTTATGAGCCTTCCATACCTTTTCCATAGAGGCTAAAGAAGCAGAAGTTGGAGCAATAATGCAAGAAATTTCTCGAAGTTTTCAAGAAACTCCACATCAACATTCGACTCCCGATGCACTGTTCTAGATGCCTAACTATGCAAAGTTCCAGAAGGACATACTATCAAATAAATGCAAGCTAGGGGATCACGAGACAATAATGCTAATAGAGAAATACAGCGCCAAAATTCAAAAAAAGCTCTCATCAAAATTGAAAGATCCAGGGAGTTTTACTATTCCTTGCACTATTGGTTAACTTTATTTTGATAAAGCCTTATGTGATCTTGTTGCAAGTATTAATTTAATGCCTCTATCTATTTTCAGAAAACTTGGTTTGGGAGAGGCTAAGGCGACTACAATGACACAGCAGCTGGCAGATCGATCATTGACACATCCCACGGGTATAATAGAGGACGTCCTTATCAAGGTTGAAACATTTATATTCCCTGTAGATTTCCTAATCTTGGACATGGAAGAAGACAAAGACATCTCGTTAATACTAGGCAAATCATTTTTCACAACAGGAAAAGCTTTAATCGATGTTCAAAACAGGCAGTTGATTTTGAGACTGGGAGAAGAGCAGATCTCGTTTAATATTTTTAAGGCAATGAAACTACCTACAGAGACAAATAGCTGTTTCCAGATTGACGTGATTGACAAGGTGGTCCAAGTCTCATTTTTGCTACACAACCCATCAGATGCATATAAAGCTTGCATTACACATTCACAGTCAACACAATTTGATTCGGTGGAGATGGAAGCTTGTGCAAGGTTTTTGGATACCAACCCACCTTATACACACAGAAGGCATTTTGAGGAGCTTGGAACAGGACCCATGAAATCACTACCGTCCATTTAGCAACCTCCAAAATTAGAACTCATGCAGCTATCGCCTCATCTCAGATATGCATACTTGGAGGGAGTCGTGTACACTTTCAGTGATCATCTCAAACAGAGTCAGCGAAGTGGAAGAGGAAAAACCGCTTAGGGTACTCAGGAAGAATAAGACAGCAATTGGATGGACTATAACATATATCAAATGGATCAGCCCTTCACTGTGCATGCATAAAATTCTCATGGAAGAGAATTTCCGACCAACCATAGAAAGTTAGCGAAGGTTGAACTCAAATATGAAGGAAGTGGTTAGAGCAAAGGTACTCAAACTTCCAGATGTTGAAATTATATATCCAATATCAGACAGTGTATGGACTAGCCTAATTCAAGTGGTGCCAAAGAAAGGAAGAATAACGATAGTGCCTAATAAAAAGAATGAGTTGATACCGACCAAAACAGTCACAGGATGGAGGGTTTGCATCGATTACCACAAACTCAATGCAGCAATAAGGAAAGATCATTTTTCCCTTCAGTTTATTGACCAAATGCTGGAGAGATTGGCAAGCCACTCACATTACTGTTTCCTCGACGGGTATTCAGGTTACAATCAGATACAATCAAGAGAAAATAACCTTCACTTGCCCTTATGGTACTTTCGCATATCGCAGTATGCCTTTCGACCTTTGCAACACCCCTACCACATTTCAACGATTTATGATGGCAATTTTCTCAGATATGGTAGAGAAATTAATAGAGATTATGGATGACTTCTCGGTCTTTGGGTCTTTATTTGACGAGTGTTTGAAATACTTGAATCTAGTATTACAAAGATGCAAGGAAACCAATTTAGTATTGAACTGGGAAAATTGTCATTTCATGGTACAGGAAAGAATTGTACTTAGGCATCGGGTCTTTGCAAAAGGGACTGGGGTGGACAAAGAAAAGATTCAGGTTATTGAGAAGCTACCACCACCAACATCAGTTAAACGGGTTCGCAGTTTCTTGGGACATGCTGGATTCTACAGGAGATTCATAAAGGATTTTTAAAAAAATCACCAGCCTCTTTACAACTTGTTAATGAAAGATGTACCCTTTGAATTTAATGGGAATGTCTGACAGCTTTCAATACTTTGAAGGAGAAACTCACGTCAGCACCGGTAATTGTAGCACCTGATTGGGAATTACCTTTTGAGATAATGTGTGATACCAGTGATCACACCGTAGGTGCAGTATTGGGACAGCGAAAGAACAAGATCTTCCATGTTATCTATTATGCAAGTCGAACATTGAATGATGCCCAGATCAACTATGCAATCACTGAAAAGGAGCTCTTAGCGGTGGTCTATGCCTTTGACAAATTCAGATCATAACTCATAGGGTCTAAGGTCATAGTCTACATAGATCACGCCGCATTGAAGTATCTAATGACAAAGAAGGATGCTAAGCCGAGATTAATCCATTGGATATTACTACTGCAAGAATTCCACATTGAAATCAGGGACAAGAAGGGCAATGAAAATGTGGTAGCAGATCACCTATCGAGATTAGAACATGAAGAACCAAAAGTGTCAATGGAAATCAACGAAAATTTTCCAGATAAGCAGATGTTCAATGCAGAAGAACCCCCATGGTATGCAGATATCATCAACTATTTGGCTAAGTCAATCCCATCGCTAGATTACTCGAGTCACCAGAAGAAGAAGTTCTTTACCGAACTGAAATATTATTTTTGGGAAGATCATATTCTCTATAGGCGAGGGGCTGATCAAATTGTGAGAACATGTATACCTGAAGATGAAGTACCTTAAATTCTTGAGCATTGTCATTCATCTACTTATGCAGGGCACCTGGGAGCTTCAAAGACTGTCGCAAAGATCCTATAGTCAAGGTTTTATTGGCCTACATTGTTCAGAGATGCCTTTGAGTTTGTTAAGAGGTGTGATAGATGTCAACACACTAGGAATATCTCAAGAAGAAATGAGATGCCACTAAATAGCATATTGGAAGTCGAGATATTTGACGTCTGGGGAATCGAATTTATTAGACCGTTTTTCCCATCGTTTTTAAATCAATACATCCTAGTAGCAGCTGATTATATGTCAAAATGGGTGAAACAATTGCATTGCCAACGAATGACGTGAAAGTAGTAATTGGACTTTTGAATAAATTCATCTTTACCAGCTATGGCACACCGCGGGCAATAATCAGTGATGGGGGCAAACATTTTTACAATCGCCAATTCAAGCAATTATTGAGTAAATATGGGATTAAACACTGCGTAGCAACCCCATATCTTCCACAAACCTGCGAGCAAGTCGAAGTGTTCAATCGACAGCTGAAGAGAATATTAGAGGTTACAGCGAAATTCTTTCCAAAAGGACAATTCTAAAAAGTTGGACGATGCATTATGGGCATATAGGACAGCATTCAAGACATCGATAGGCATGTCTCCATTTTGTCTAGTTTTTGGAAAAGCATGCCACCTCCCACTGGAGATAGAACACTGGGCATACTGGGCTATGAAACAATTGAACATGGATTTGAAGGCAGCTGGTAAAAAGTGTTTATTGCAGCTCAATGAGTTAGATGAATTCAGAATGAAAGCATATGAAAACTTGAAGTTTATCAAAAAATGCACCAAAAAGTAGCATGATCTACATATTCAGAGACGAGAATTCGAAGTGGGGCAGAAAGTTCTGTTATATAACTCGAGGCTTAAGCTTTTCAATGGAAAATTAAGAACAAGGTGGTCGGGTCCTTACACTGTCACTAAAGTTCTGCCATATAGAGCTATACAGGTTAGCCATGAAACAAAATGAACATTTACAGTTAATGGGCAAAGGCTGAAACACTACTGGGGTGGGAACGTTTCCAAGCAAAAGTCCACCGTTCAACTCGGGATTCCTAATTGAAGTAGAAGTGGAAAAGTCGAGCTATCGACTATAAACCAGCGCTGAGTGGGAAGCAACCCACTCTATCCTTTTAATTTATTTCATTTTGCTTTCTGCATTAGCTTAGGAATTTTCCAATTTTACATTTTGCATTTTTAGTCAATAAGTCATCAATCATCTATGCATGAAGCTAAGCACTATCCACATGAGTCCCTAGGCATTGAGCACGAGTTACGAATGATTGAAGTTGTTCTGGGCAATTAGGTGTGACATTCACACATTTCGAGACACATAGTCATTTTTCATAATATTTTCAAAAGTGTGGTTTGAATGCAATTAAAAAACAAATTGTTTTTGATACTAAGTCCATTGGCCAGCACATACCCTAAATGGGTTAAAATATTTTCAAAAATTTTTAGGTATGTGAGAAGCCGAGTCAATTCATCGATCAAAAACCATGTTTTGTGAAGTATTAGATAAAAGTTATGTTTTTAGAGTCAAACATATTCTCAAAATTTCTTAGATGCATATTCATTCACACAAAATAATAATAATTTGTGTGCGGTAGGTAGTCTATGCGACCGCATAGGCATACCTGCCTTGCGGTCGCATGGCAGGAGGTAGGGCCTAAAATAGCCCTGCTATTTTGCTTTATGCGGTCATATAGAGCAATCAATCAAAAAAAATTCATTTAGTCTTTAAAAACACGACACACACCCACATCTCTCCCAAACTCTCAACACACGAGAACACCACAAAAATCACAAACATCTCTCTCTCTCTCTCTCTCTCTCTCTCTCTCTCTCTCCTCCCCCAACACACACACACACACACACATGACACAATGTATTGCACAAATTTGCTTTATCAAACATTGGAATGAGTAGAGATTTCCAATCTTCCAATTCTATACAAAATTTCAGGGTAAGTGCCCCACACCCTATTTTACAAATTTCGAATTTGGGGGTTTGGTTTGTCTTCATTTTCAGTAATTATTAAAGGTTGAGTGTTATGTTTGTGATTGATATGTGAATATGGGAGCTACATGATAACACATCAATTGCCAAAGTAGGAAAATTTTATTATGCACACAAGATGTTCGATGAATTGCCTAAGTGAAGAGTTTTATACAATTTTGTAAACTTTATTGTTTCATGCATTACAATTGATGTGAATAGCAATTATGTAATGAGATATCACAAGAAAGGCCATGTAAAACATAAAACCCCAACTTGCATAATGTAGGCATTACATGGCTTGGTTACAGCACCCTACGTCACCTACTTGACCCATTCATTTACCTAACCAAATACCTCCGATCAACTTGAAATTTGAGCATGTGCTAGAATACATTGAATGCTTCCATATGCCGGGAGATTATCTAGGAAAATTTCGATATTCCTCGATGATGCTAGGGATCGAAAGTGCGCACTCGGTCATGGGTCAAATTTTCATAATGTGCATGTTTGGGCCTAATTTTGTTAGTTTTTCCAATTGGCACACTATTTCTACTGTCTTGAATATAGCACACCAATGTGTTATACATGCATCTAGGAGTAAGTTTGGGAAATTCATGCATCAAAATCGACTTTCGTGTTTTCTACATGCTTTTTTCATTGAATTCTATGATTTTAACATTGAAAATTTTATTTTTTTGTAGGACGTCGATAAAAAGAACTTCGAAGGGCAAAGAGAAAGTTGGCTCATCTTTCGAAACTATAAGAACTAGGGAGCTCGAATGGGGATTACAGAAGTTCTTAAATGCTAAAGCCATGGCCCGATATGAGAACATCATATGCCACTGGACTATGAATCCTGAAAGATCAGTTAAACTTGAAGGTTTTTGATTTGAATTGATAAATCTAGTTCAGATTTGTAGTTGGGATAAAGTGGTACAGAGACCTCACCCAGTTCATGAGAATCTAGTCCGAGAGTTCTTTCCAATTTCAACAGTGAGATCGACCCCCAAGTTCAGAGCATATACATCAGACATGGGTACGAGGGAAATAGATTATGTTCTCCTCGGATGTTATCTACAATTATTATCAACTAAACATGAAAAATGTGGTTCCCATCCCCATCGAATTCAACTGGAATGAAGTAGGTGAGGTTTTGTTGGGACGGGAAAATGCATGGCCCCTAGCGACTGCTGAGTGGCATCAAATTGAGCTCACACTATTCATAGCCATTATATGGCTCTTCACGTGCCACAATATCGAGCCCACATCATTCAGAACCACATTTTCTAATCAAACAGCAGGCTTCATTTATCAAGTAGTTCGGGGTTGCAAAATAGACCTCACCACCCTTATCTACAATCAAATCCACACCTTGGGCACTTGGTGGGATCAGTGTACCACTTTGGTCTTTCCTAGCCTCATTGGTGGCATATGCCAAGCTGTGGGCGTTACACTCTTACCAGAAGAAGTACCTGAAAACACAATCCTCTAATAAAGAGTACTACATTTGCGGCTCGGGAGCGAGCTCAGATAAGACATCGGGACGAACAAAAGAGAGCAACTAAGACAGTAGTAGGCTACACAGGGTCAGGGATCCGATGATGCTGAGATGCCCTAGGCACCACCACCACCACCAATGGAAGCTGATACACAATTACTGCATTAGATGTTTACGACTCTCACAAGAACCAGTTGCAATATACAGGGTATCCAGCAAGCTCTAGGGGCTTTGATGACCGACATGCAGACAGCCCAACGTGATATCAGTACCACTTAAACCATGGCACAGTCTACTTATCAGGAGGCCCGATTAGCTAGAAGGGAGATGGAAACTATGAACGAGTAGCTGAGTATATATGTGGGTAGAGTGGATGGAATACAGATAAGAGTGAATGACACTTGGGACTGAATGCGTAGTATGGAGGGTGAAATTAGAGCACAGAGTATCATGATGAGAGCCATGCAAGTAGAGTAGGTCCAGCAGTCGGACCTACTAAGGCAGATCTTGGCTCATTTCCCACATCCACCAGGCGACGACACTACAGGACCCAGTTATCAGTCACCACTACCACAGTGATCAGGGGAGTTTTATATAACTCATTTTGCCACTTTCAATTTGCACTTGTCCTTCAAATTACGCCTTTTTGAAACCTTTATTTTTCACATTGAGGGCAATGACTGTGTAAGTTTGGGGATGGCATATTTTGAACGGTGACATGTTCTGGAAAATAAATTATCGACATGTAATGTAGTTCATTTTGAAACGATCACAGTCCATCAATAGTTTCTGTTACTGAATGTATATTGTGTGCTTGATGAGTGATTATTGGATCAATATTCCGTATTAAATTCATTGCATGCTTGCGTNTTTCTGTTACTGAATGTATATTGTGTGCTTGATGAGTGATTATTGGATCAATATTCCGTATTAAATTCATTGCATGCTTGCGTGGGTTTGATAGCCTTGTCAACAAAGATGTGATTATTTGAATAACTGTGAATATGGTGCAGAATTTGATTAAATGATACTTGTTGATGTAGTACTTGACATTCCATATGCACGCCACTCATGCCATACATGTTAGGTAAGTGATTGGATTTGAATAAAGCGGGAGAAACCAGAAAACATCGATTAGATTAAACCATAAATGAATGTAGATTCATAAACCAAAAATTGTTGAATAATTTGGAGATGGTTTAACAATTATAGCGGAACATTGAGATAAGTGGGGGCTCTGTGCATGAATTATGCTATGTGGATTGCCTAGAAAAGTGAGATGAAGACTAGGTGAAACTCTTAAATTGGGGGTTGATTCTAAAGATCAAATGTCTAGAAAAATAAAAAAGGGGGCATAAATCTAGGTTATGAAAATATGACACCTTTCCAAGCCTTTATAACTCGAGCACGTAAGTCTTTAAGGATATCTCGAAATTTGGTGCCCTAAAGCCAACTAGTTTGGGATTCACCGGCCTAAAGCTCCTTACAGGGGTCATTTAGAAAGTAAGAGTGAAAGAGGTCAATAAAAAGTTATCTGATTGAGCCTTTATAACTCGAGTGAATAAACCTGCAAGGGTGTAAAACCTGGTGCCCTAAGGTCAACTGGTTTGGGAGTCACCGACTCAAAACTCGTTACAGGGGTTATATAGAAAGCAAATGATAAGATGACATAAAAAAACCAGAAAATGAAAAATACAGAGTACGATAGTATGGATGAAGCCCTTGGACATTCAGTTGATAAAAATCACACCTTCAAGGCGAGGAAAATAACTTAGTTTAATCTTGAGTGTTAAAACAATCAAATCTAGGAGAGCCTTCACTTGTTGACATGCGAACCTGTGGTGATGAGATCTATCCAAACAAAGAGAGGGTAAGGACTATGGTTACCTAAACTTTTAACTTTAAAACACATTCCCTGGATAATTGAATGAAAAGAATAAGTTTGGAGAGTTGTATGTCTCTCGAGCGAAGTAAAGATATATTTGACCATTTTGGGGTCGAGATTTAACCAATCATGAGCTTGATATGTTGGTAGAGTTCACACATACATGGTGAGTCTTGCATCCGACAAGTAAAGGTAAATTTTATTCTCGCACAATTGAAACTGTTTCCTGTGTTAATTACTGAATTCCAATCCTAAGATATGGCAGGTTATTAAGCCATGTTTGTTGAGAGTTAAGTCGCTATCTTGTTTGAAGACAAACAACAGTTCAAGCTTGGAGGATTTGATAAGTGCATTTTTATGCACTTATAAAACACACAATCATGATTAAAATACGAACAAAGTGCTTGAAATGTGACCTAAATTCATATGATTCTTGGATTGTAGGGTTTTCTTATGGACTTGATGGAATTCACGAGAAAAAGAAGCAAAAAGGACCAAAGCGAATCAAAGTGATAGTTCACGGACCAAAGTGCAAATATCTAAAAGATGAACCTAAAGAGCAATCAAAGAATTAATAGTGCCGATTACCAATTGGAGGTCAATATGAGATGATGGAACAAAATAGTCGAAGAAAAGAGGTCAATAAACAAGAAGATTGAGTTTGGGGACTAAAACGGCACAAATTGGAAGTTCATTAAACCATGCGGTTGCATGGTGTTATTTCCATGCTGCCACAGAGTCCCCAATAGGAAGTTCGATCCCCTAATTTGGTTCAACCATGCGGTCGTATGGTGTAAAAACCCTCTCTTGGACTACAGTTTCCTTTTTACGTTATTACTCTATTGGAAGACGATTTGGAAGGGATATAAAAGTCTAGACTCGTCAGAATTAGGGTTAGAACACATTGGAGGAGAACTTCATCAAATTTTAATATCCAGTGAAGTTTTGTTTTCAAGAATTCATGTATTCCTTTAAATTTTCAATGTTAGGTTAAGTTTCTCACACTAGGAGATCGATGAACTATGTAATATGATTTTTGGATTTTAATTCTTGCAATTTGATAATAACTCATATTTGATTAATTGAATGATTCATATACATTAATTTCATCCATGATTGAGTGCACGTGATTATGTGATGTGTAGTGATTTATTTCTTATATTCGAGAGAAGGGAAATAGATTCGATAAGGTATAGATCATCGTAGGGTCCGACAGGGGATAGAAATATACATCTATGCTTTGCGTGTTTCTCTAATTGCTCATAAAAGCCCATGTATTCTTATGTATGTGCATCCATTATAGAAATATAGGCTAGTGGTACATAAGAATAAGTTCAATATTACTCGAGAGAGTGGTTGGATATACTTAGGAGCATTGAGTCATCAATAATCAAATTGTGTTGTCAGATTGTGAAATTGGGATTTCAAGTGATTATTACATAGGAATTCGTGATTCTAGTGTTTTCTAATTTTATTGAATACAATCAATTTTGCATTCCAATCACCATTTCGCAATTAATTTCATTTGAACAAATAGTTTGCGTATTCAAATCATTTAGCGAAATTAGGGTTTTCATAAATTAGGGTTTTACTAAATTAGGGTTTTTCTAAGAATAAATTCCTGTTTGACAAATTCGTTTCGGTTAAGGCTAAGGTAGATAAAATTGAACTACTCGATCTCTATGGGACGATATTCAAAACTTAATATTCCACTTTATTACTTGTTAACGAACTGTACACTTGCGACAATTTTAAATCGAAAGGAAATAATTTTGTGAACAGTTACCAAGCTCTCCGTCACAAGCAATGCCTTTTTCACTATAAATTGATTGACTTATGGTGCAATCCAACCCTTATAATGCTTTCGGTGACTTACAACCAAGGAGTAACGATCATTTTACAACCGTTGAGCTTTTAGAGGCCTCAACACGACCCACAATTCAATTAAGAGTAAGCTTTACAAAAGAAATCTTCTCCAACAATAAAGATATATTCAAAGTTGTGTACAAAGGAGAGAAGTAGGTAACACTTTAATAAATGATAATGAATCAAGTTCAAGTGTTAAGTTTGAAAAACGTTGATAAATGAAATGATTTTTCAAAGTTAATTCAATCTAAAGTTTTTCAAGAGTAAATGAGATGATAGAGATAAATAAAAGAGTAGAGAA
Source organism: Olea europaea var. sylvestris (assembly GCF_002742605.1). Lineage (NCBI taxonomy): Eukaryota > Viridiplantae > Streptophyta > Magnoliopsida > Lamiales > Oleaceae > Olea > Olea europaea. The sequence continues at coordinate 17,588,846 of NC_036251.1, forward strand.
CAAAAGTTAAAGCTCCAAAGCATCTCAATTTTATGCTCTTAGAAGTGATGATATGAATGCAAAAGATCGGGGTATTTATAGCTGTAGAACCATCAGAAAATCTATCTTACCAAACGATCACTAACGTACAGGACGGTTCACTAGCCATTGTAATTTATAACAATTAAAAAATTTATTCGTTGATCTACCAGATATCCACCAGCCCTACCGGACGTTCGTTACAGCAGTTTTATTTGTGAAAAATTTCTTCAATGATTTTGACAAAAGTAATAATTTGAAGAACGTTTTAACTAGATTTTTCAAGATAAGTAGCACTTTGTAAGATTGAATTCATTAACACCCTGAAAATTTTAGAATAAAAACATTTTTGTTTTATATGTTATGTTTTTATATTTCGAAAGTTGAGGGACTAAGATGTAATATATTTTAAATTCTTATATTTGGAGTCAAATAATTAAATTTTATAGAGCAAGTATAAGTATATCAATGTTGGGTTCACTATGTAACTCGTAGTAAATAATGCACATTGGATTCGAGAAATAATTATTTCAAATAAGTTATATCCATGTTATTGAGGTTGAAAGATTTGCCTAAATTTATAATTAGTTATGTTATTATTCATTTTAAAATCTTCCATTCCCACGTGAGTTTTTTTAACGTTCCGACGTTTATCAAAAAGTGACGTTACAGTATGGTATTTGATGAAATAATTTTTCTTGAGTATAAAATCGACGCTCGAACTTTTTAAGATTCATTACCAAAAATTGAAGCATATTACCTTTACATATAAGATCAAAAAATCTAAATCTACAATCTTCAATAAGATTTCTCGTCATGACGTGCATGCTAGACTAGTGCTTTCGTTGCAATTTTCACAACGTTAATTTTACTTCCATGTCGATCGTCGCTTTGTTTTGAACTTCGCCTCTTCAAGTTTTGTTCACAATATTCTCAATCAATATTCGAATACAATTTGTTAGAAATAAACTCAATTTGTTTGTGATAATCAAAACGAGAAGTCAACCATATATGTCATCAATTTTATCCGAGATGTTTATTCTCATGTGGACAAAAGTTATTCTCGCCCTATAATTTGACGATATGATGGCATTTTGAATGCTTTCCAGTCTTAGGAGAAAAATATTGTTGATTATCGAGACCTTATCCGCGGAACGACGAATGTCAATGACTTTTGCTGGAATTCATTTCCCTCATCTTATCATACTGATGTACACGTAGATGACCAATCGAGATCTATGGATACCTTAGAGTTTATGATAAGTATTTGATCTAGATTTATTTCTTATTGCCAAGGAAATTCTCCTTTCATTCTTGAGGCAACTTTGTTTGTGAGACAGGTTTCTGAGACAACCTTGGCTTTATACAAAAAAATCCCAATTCACCAAGAAAGTTGGATATTGTCCCCAATGCAAGCGACATTTATCGAGTTTGGTTGTCTTTGACTCAGACGATAAGTGGGTCTATATTTCATATTCCAGAATACGTGAGAGATACACATCAAGACGTTGATCTTGAGTACCAATCTTGGTAGAATAGCCAAGTATTGTCAATCTTGACCAAGGTTCAAGTGCAGGTTTTATCTTCTAGTGAGAGCCGCGACTTTTTTCTTGATCTGACAAATAGGGTCATAGCTAAATGGTTAAACCCTCTAAATACTTTTCCTGAAAAGACTTTTCGAAAGAGGAAACCAAACTATCAAAGTGAAAGAGGTATTAAGAGACTTAAAATTATAGTTCCCTCAACAAAATTTGCTTCCACCTTTGAGCCTACTGTAAGGTGCCAAAAGCAATTTTGATTCTAGATCACAGTAGTATTGGAGATCGAGCATCCCAAGCATCGAGAAAAACTCTAACTTTGGAAGATGAAAGTTATAAAGATCATGTATAGTTTTTTGTCAACGTTTTACCTATATTTTATCACATCACATGCTACAATCTTCAATTTCATGCTCATCTTTCCCAAATATATAAAATTTAACGATCGGTAGAATCAAGGCCGCTTCAAGCTATTTCGAGTCCCTCAAAAGATAAACTTGGAGCTTCTCACATTAACAAATCAGTCTCCCAAAGACACCATCAGATGGCGAGTTTTTAATTATGTCACCTAAAACACGAAATTCAGGCATGTTCTTTTCGTTTGCCTCTTTTTTCTTCTTTTTTTCTTCTCTTCTTTTTTTTAGACCATAATTCACTTTTTTGTAGGTTTTTTTAGCATTCCTGAGGGACTAAATTTCTCCATGAATCTAAACATTTTGCAAGATCAAACTAGCAAGAATGACGGGTGAATCGATGTACCTCAAGGAATAGATGATACTCATGATTCTCACGACCCTCCTTACAAATATTCGAGCACCATCAATGAAGGTATTTCAGTACTTATCGTGGACTATTTTAATAATGAAGATGAAGTGAATTCAGAGACTGTGAGAGCTAACATTTCAAATATCAAAGAAATCCCAGTTATTCCATCTTCATTAGCTTTAGTCAACACTTCACCTTCAAAGATGAACAATTATCGGGCTATGCCAATTTGCTCTTTCATGTCTGGTCCTCCACCGGGAATTACCCAAGAGTCTCCTTATTTGAAGGCTATTATGCAAGAAGTCATGACTAATAATATTCAAAAGTGTTTTAAGGACGTTTAAAGTATGGATTTTCCAACATCCGATCTTGATGGGATAAAAATAATTTAATTATTCAAAATGTAATTACCAGCTCATTCCATACAAATCCAACACCTTTGATGAGACGCATGGATGTCTTAAAGAAGTTAACTCTTACTTATCTGAAAGAAAGCAACATTTAGAGTGTTCAATCGTTAAAGAAAAAGCTGAGCAGTTGAAACTTTTGAACATTCAGCTGGAAGTGGAGGATTTCGCGTGTTCTTCATTGGAAGGTACAATCAATGAGCTAACTTCCGAGCTAGACAGAAAAAAAAAAGCATCATTGGAGAAATCACAAACTAGAGATGTCAATAGCATAGCATCTATTAACCAAAAAAGGAAGACTCTTGAAAATAGTTTCCTGCAAGTGATCAAAGGTGAGTGATCTCGATGAAGTTGAGACTTTTTGATCTTTTTTAAGACCATATTGTATGAACTTTGACTTGTTATCATTTTTTTCTTTTTATGATGAAC